>NW_028321907.1:38545000-38657500 GCF_036245765.1 Copidosoma floridanum | reverse complement strand
GCCACGCTAGTCCGCTCACACTCACACACACTCACGCGCCTTTACACCCACTTCCCCTCTTACACTACTCTCGATATGGAATCAGGTCCCCTCGGCGTGGTAGCCTGTCCGTACCTACACACCCCGTCACTCACCCTCGGCGTAACCTATAGGTCCCGGGCGTGGATTGCCGTTGCGACCGGAGACGGTCACAAACACGCCTTACAACTCACAGCGTCCCGACGCCGGCTCTCAATCCGTCCCGCCCGTACACCACGACTACGCGACTACTCACTCGCTCTCGGTCTCACGCGCCCTTTTCTTCCTCTCTCTCTCTCTCTCTCTCTCTCTCTCTCTCTCTCTCTCTCGTCTATCGCTATAGCCGACGATCTTACCCGCGTCCCCGCGTAACCCACACACTGTACCTTGGTGAATCCCGTGCTTCCTTACAGTAAGACCAGTCCACCATGAGCGTCGAGGGTCGCAGTCCAGGAAGTCGACGCTGTGTGATACCTAGGCCTCTCTTGCTTGCTGTCCGGTACACCTCTCACCTCGGGCTCGGCTCGGGTCGTCACGGGAGGACGCTTCGTCTCAAGATGGCCGCCGTTCAGGGTCGGATGGGTCGGGATCAGGCTTATTTTTCCGGGTCCTTCTTCCCGCTCACTCTCTCACTCGCTCTTTTGCTCTCACACACTTAATACTCGCTGTACACGCAGCTCTCTTGCTCCAAGTACTCTCTCCTACCTTCGCGCTCGGTGGTCTCACACCCACTGAACTCATCAGTCGCGTTCGTCCCCAACTCGTCGCTCGGTAGGTCAACTGACTATTTTTTGACCTACCTACCCAGTCCCTACCTTATCCACCGATCTCTCTTATTCGTGTCGCCGCCGCGGCACTCACAAAAATCTCCATACGCACTCTTCATACTACCTTGACCCATTGGCCCTTCGCGCCTTGTCCTTTCTTCTCCTCATGGAAAATTCGCTACAACAGAGCACACGGAAAAGGCTGTATACATCAGCATGGTTATCTAGCTTCAGAGCAGGGGCGTCAACTGTGGCGTGACAAACAAAATTGCGAAGCAAATTTTTGCCACGTCACAAACTCTCCCCCCCTAGGCTAGACATCCTCTGGATGTTCTAACGCCTACATAGTATCATTGACGCCCCTGCTTCCTTAGCACATAGTTTACAATTAAACATAAATAGATAAGATCATATTTTGTCACCCGTTACTTACGTGAGGCCTTAACCTCTGACTGCAGCGGTCACTCTGGGGTCTTCCTCGATCTTCTGAACCTCAGGTCGTTGCTGGAGGTACGAATGGTCCTGTACCTACTTCCCCCTGTCGTCCGGATTCCTGCCCATCGTCTCGTCCCAACTTCTTCCGCTCTCTTTTCGCCTGTGTCCCTCTCTCCTCCCTAGATTCCACTAGTTTCCCTGTTCTCTCAGCTCTTTGAATAGGTTTCAGTTTATACTTAATAGATAGTCTGGAGTCTCAGGTCTGGAATTCACAACCCTCCTTGATGGTGGGATAGTTCCTCTTCTGGCACACTTCTCATTCTTTCCCCCAGACGTACCCTACCGGAAGGTGGTTGGGTTTTCACCTCGCACACCACGCCAATTCGTTCCTCAATGCCTCTCGTATGTGTTTGCACCTGGGGCAATTAGCGATCGTCACCCCCACCGTTTCACAGGAGATACAAGAACGACCAGTGGAGTTCTGTCTACTGGGGCATTCCCGTGCTATATGTCCCTTTTGACCGCAGGCAAAGCATAGTGTATCAGGACACTCGGACATCCAATGCCCTACGGTTTGGCACTTGAAGCAGGCACCTTGAAAAGTGTCCTCGGTAACTCCTCCTCCACACTTTCCTAGCTGAGGCTGGGTGTTCTCTTGGGTAGTAGAGGCTAGATTGCTTTGTCCCGGTCGCTGCCTCCATGCCAGGTTACCCGTCCACTCCTTCCCCTTTCCTCCTGATATCCCATTTGTCCCACCTATCCTTTGCGTAGAAACCGCAGAAGTCAGGGTTACCCCGGTCGCTTCTGTAGCCGTTTCAGAATTAGATACCTGAGTATCTCTTCGCACCTCTCCACTCGACTTTGTCGTATTCTGTTTATTCTTCTTCCCTGGAGTCGCCTCCGCGTTGCCAGTGACCGTTCCCTTTACCTCATGTATTTCCGATACCCTGGTCTGCGTTCGCTCTGCTACGTACGCTGCTCCGGTCACATGCATAGCGCTGGCGGCAGGAGGGGGGACATATCTGTCGTTTAAGTTCTTCTGCCTTTCCCATCGTTGTCCATACTCTTGAATATCCTCGAGCGTGCTGATCACCTTATCTTGCATCGCCCGTCGGTATTCGGGGAGTAGATTTCGGTATGCTCGATCTGCCTGTTCTTGGATGGACGGGGGACGTCTGAATTTGGATACAATATATTGAAAATTGGCCAAAAACACCGATACTGTCTCCCCTTTTCCTTGGGTCCGAGCATACAGATCTTGTCTCAAATCCTCTTCCTCAAACTCTCCCCCAAACTGCAGGGCAAACGCCCTCTCGAACTCCTTCCAGGTCGTCAGGGACTCTCTCTTGACCCGAAACCAGCGCGTGGCATGGTCGGAGAAAACGCTAGGTAGTGCTCCTAAGATGTGTTCATCCATTAGGTCCGAGCTACCTCTAAAGTCATTGAGGTTATCTAAAAACGTCGCAGGATCACTACCCTTGGCTCCCGAAAATTTGAATCCCCAGTCTCTCAGTTGTTTTACGGCCGAAGTCACATTAGAGCGGGGTTCAGTTCTCAGGTGTCCTGTTCTCCGAGGTTGATGTCTCAGGACACCTGGGGACCTACCCCTCGGTGTCGGATGTCTACCTACTGATTCCCTCTCTCTCCTTCCCGCTCTGGAATCCGTGGGAATCTCATCTTCCCTTCTTCCTCTGCTTCTCTTCCTTTCTGTCACCACTCTTGGGATCCCACTTACTCGTTCGGGGTCGCTCTCACTTTCAGTAAGCAGGTATCTCCGTCGCCATTCGGCTGCGCGTCGGATGTCCCGTTGGTCTCCACCTTTACCTTGGGTCTTGGGGAGAAGGCGTTCTCCATACCCCGGGGTCTCTGACGCCCGTTGTTCCCTTCGATCGGTTGCTCTATCCCGTAGGTATAAAGTTTTGGGGGGAGGAGTTTTTGGGGTCCGAAACCCCGTACCTATTTTCTCCTCCCTACCAAACTGCTGGTCCCGCTTATGCTCCTCTCTCCTTGATACCGCAGAGATCCTATCCATCCAGGGCATGCCCATGTGTTGGGTCTCATCACTTGGCTGGATCTTGCCCTCCCCGCTGTATCCTTCAGAGTCGCGATTGAGCTCGTCCCTCTGAGGTGGCCCTTCTTCGCCTTCGCGTCTTCTCATGAATCTTGTGTCATCCCTTTCACTCGTTACAGGGGGCCGCTGGCCTTTCGGGAACCGATTAGCCACGCTCAATCCCTGTTTCCCATTATCTCTGTCCCGCGTCTCTACGAACCTTTGCTTATAATCTTCCCAGCTGTTCGCAGTTCTATATTTGGTCCCACCGGTTCGGTCTCCTTCGTTATACCTTTCGTCTGATTCTTCTTTCCCACTCCGGTAGGTCTCGCCTGACTTCCAACCCGGCTCCTCGGGGCCACTGGCATCAGACTGACCGCGCATATCCACCTCTGGGCCCTCGCTATCCTCTGTCACGGGCCTCGACGGTGTCCGAGATTCCAATCCACGCCAGTATTTTTGGGATTGGTCCTCCATCCACGGAGGGGCCGGTACATTACTCAATACCTTAGGGGTGGCTGCCGGCGTGGAGTGGTCTCCCTTCGCCATGATACCTTGGTACGTGAACGGCGTTGGTATCCCTGCGCGTGGTTGTGACAGATGCAGGCCCGTGTTTGTCGTGGCCGTGACGGTCGTCGTTGTGGAGGCCGTAGCAACGGAGACGGGCACCGAAGCTCCGTTGAGTCCGCCGGCTCCCACCTGCGTCGAGGCCCTCGTGTGTCTTACCCGGGGCTCGGGGGCGGAAACATTCCAAGTCCCGATGTTCTCGTTAGTTGGGAAATATAACGTTCCCCTCCACCCACATGAAGGTTCGCCTGTGGTGCGGGCCAATCTCTCTGGTGCCCCCCCTTCTTGAGTCTCTTCTCTTCCACGTCTCGGAGGGGTAGTCCCCCTAAAATCTCTCTCCATTCGTCCCTTATCACTTTTTCTATCCGAATACTGGCTCCCCTTACTTCTTCGCTCTATTAGTCGATCCTCCTCCTCGTTCAACAACTCTTCATCTGAAAGAGCAAGGCTCTCCCGTAACGCTGCTTGCAGTGTTGATTCGGCTCGGTCGTCTGCATAAACCGGAATTTCGGTGTTTTCGGGTTGCATTTCTATCAAGCAGAAACGCAACAACCGATCCCGAATCACTTCTTCCTCCCCCCTAGTACTCAGACTTCTCGCCTGAAGTTTTTCTTCCACTTCTCTTGCCGATAATTTATTTACCGACCTCTTTACGGCTCGGTACTCTCGTTCCAATTTTCCTAAGCGCATGGCCTCCTCACTCACTTGCGGCCTCATGTTCCAAGCTGTTGTCCCAAATTGTCCCCACTCGTTTATTACCACCACTTAGGCACTGACACAGTGTATTGCACTCGTCTTCACGATGTTCTAACCCACTCGACTCACACTATACAGCCGATGTCCTCACTTACGGGAATTTGTCCCACGGTATCTGACGAAGATAATTTAGCCCCCCCCAAAAAAAAAAAAATAAAGTTATAGAAAGTCCCAAAATACTTTGTAGTAAGTAAGTTCACCCTTCAAGTAAAATTATAGTGAAGCTAGTAAAAGTCCCCAAAATACTACAAAGCTTACAAAAGATACTTTAGTTCGTCAGAAAATAATTTCTAATGTGTCGACGTACGTCTTGTTTACCAGCTACCAGACACGGGGCTGCTAGTAAATATATACAGCGCCACGTCGTGTCAAGCTATAAACCGCCGTTGACCTTAGTTTGTTTGATTAACACTACTGGGACCCCCTGGATACTTAATAACGAAGATCTTGCTATCCCGCTATTCTTATTCACAGGTTCCAATAGTTGTAGCTTTTCACAAATTTCTATTAACCTCAAAACGGCTGACAACAATGACGCAATTTGCCTATACTCGTACTCTATTTACGCTACACTGGTTTTCACTTGCCAGACGCGCTCTCCCCACAAGGGATGCCATTTATAACTTGGATTTTTCCTTCCCCAAGGTGACTTACCGTTGGAGAGAAAATACCGTTATTATTCTCTCTCGTACGTCTCTGCTCGGAAACACTCTCCTTCTTCGCCCCTTCACTGGACCTGTCTCAAAAGGGAATTCGCGCCTGGGCAAATGAACACAAGGCAATGTTGACTTTATCTTTATAGATTTATTTAAAATAACCACAACCGCTATCTACAATCACTTCTCGTACCTCCTCTCGGTCCCGATGCTATAGCGCAGGCCCTCGATCGCCACCACACGCCAGAGGTGCGCTCGGAGAGCCACGCTAGTCCGCTCACACGCACACACACTCACGCGCCTTTACACCCACTTCCCCTCTTACACTACTCTCGATATGGAATCAGGTCCCCTCGGCGTGGTAGCCTGTCCGTACCTACACACCCCCACACTCACCCTCGGCGTAACCTATAGGTCCTGGGCGTGGATTGCCGTCGCGACCGAAGACGGTCACAAACACGCCTTACAACTCACAGCGTCCCAACGCCGGCTCTCGATCCGTCCCGCCCGTACACCACGACTACGCGACTACTCACTCGCTCTCGGTCTCACGCGCCCTTTTCTTCCTCTCTCTCTCTCTCTCTCTCGTCTATCGCTATAGCCGACGATCTCACCCGCGTCCCCGCGTAACCCACACACTGTACCTTGGCGGATCCCGTGCTCCCTTACAGTAAGACCAGTCCACCATAAGCGTCGAGGGTCGCAGTCCAGGAAGTCGACGCTGTGTGATACCTAGGCCTCTCTTGCTTGCTGTCCGGTACACCTCTCACCTCGGGCTCGGCTCGGGTCGTCATGGGAGGACGCTTCGTCTCAAGATGGCCGCCATTCAGGGTCAGATGGGTCGGGATCAGGCTTATTTTTCCGGGTCCTTCTTCCCGCTCACTCTCTCACTCGCTCTCTTGCTCTCACACACTTAATACTCGCTGTACACGCAGCTCTCTTGCTCCACGTACTCTCTCCTACCTTCGCGCTCGGTGGTCTCACACCCATTGAACTCATCAGTCGCGTTCGTCCCCAACTCGTCACTCGGTAGGTCAACTGACTATCTTTTGACCTACCTACCCAGTCCCTACCTTATCCACTGATCTCTCTCATTCGTGTCGCTGCCGCGGCACTCACAAAAATCTCCATACGCACTCTTCATACTACCTTGACCCATTGGCCCTTCGCGCCTTGTCCTTTCTTCTCCTTACGGAAAATTCGCTACAACAGAGCACACGAAAAAGGCTGTATACATCAGCATGGTTATCTAGCTTCAGAGCAGGGGCGTCAACTGTGGCGTGACAAACAAAATTGCTAAGCAAATTTTTGCCACGTCACACGTGATGATAATAATGATGATGATAATAGTAATAATGATGGTGATAATAAATTTGATGTTAATGATAATGATGATAATATCAATAAAATTAATAATAGTAATAATAGTATTAATCATAATCATAATAATCATAATGCTTATAATGATTATAATGATAATGATAATGATAACAACGATTCAAATGATAATGATAAAAATAATGATGATGATAATGATAATAATAATGATTATTATTATTCTAATAATAAGAATAACTATGATGATATAAATGAAGAAGATGATGATGATAATGATTATTAGAATAATAAGTATGTTTATGCTTAAGATATGGATCATAATTATCATTATAATGGTTATAATAAAGAAAATAATAATTGTAAAAGAAACAATGATAATTATAATGACGATTATAATAATAATAACCGTAATACTGTTAATTAATGATTTTAACAATAAAAATAACATTGATAATAATAATAATGTTGCTAATAAGAACAATGATAATGATTATGATTATGATGATGATATTCATGATAATAATTCTAAGAATAATGATAAGCTTAATGTTAAAAATAATAATAATGACTATGATAATGATGATAAAAATAATAATTTTATAATGACAATAATAATAATTATGACGACAACGACAATGATAATAATAATGACGATGATAAGGATGATGATGATAATAATTAAAATAATAATAATTATGATAATAAGGGTGATTACGATAATTATAATGTTTATGATAATAACAATGGTTATAATCACGTTTATGATAATTATAGAGGAAACGACAATGATAATAATAACAACAACGATAATAATAATGATAATAATAATCATAATAATGATAATGATGATTATAATAATGATAAAGATAATGATAACGATAATGATGTTGTTGATAATGATAATAATAATAATAATAATAATAATAATAATATTAATAATAATGATAATAATGATAAGAATGATGGTGATGATAATAATAATATTAATAATAATAAAAATAACGATAATAATGATAGTGATAATAACAATAATGTTAATAATAATAATGATAATAATGATGATAATGTTGAAGATGATGATAATGGAGATAATGATAAAAATGACGATAATAATACTGAGAATGATTATTATAATGATATTGGTTATAACAACAATATTAATGATTATAATAAAAACAGCAATAATGATAATACTGACTGTAATAATAATAAAAACAATGATAATAGTAATGATGTCGATTAATGACTATGATACTAATAGTAATAATAACGATAATAATAATAATGATAATGTTAAAAATGATGATAATGATGATAATGATATAAATTATGATAATAATAATAATAAAGATAATAATGATAACGTAATGATGCAAATAATGTTAATTATGATAATAATGGTTATGATGACGTGAATAATGACGATAATGACAACAGCAATAATAGTCATGGAGATGATAATGAAAATCATAATGATAATAATGATGATGATGATGATAATGATGATGATAATAATAATGATAATAATTAAAGAAATAATGGTTATAATGACAATAATCATAATAATAGAGACTACGACAATAATAATACTTGTGACAATGATAAGGCTGATGACGATTATCATGATAATGATAATAATAATAATAATGATAATGAGAATAATTATAATAATAATAAAAATAATGTTAATAATAATTATAATAATAATTATGGAGTTGATATCAATGATACGGATAATTGTTGAAATAAGAATAGTTATGATGACGGTAATAATAATGATAAAAACAGCAATTATGATAATGATGACAATAATGATAATAATAACGATAATAAAATAAATAATGTTAATTAACAATTAAAATGATAAAAATGGTGAGGATTACGTTGATTATAACAATAATGATGAAAAAAATAATAATGATGATAATAATAATGATAATAATGCTTATAATAATGATAATAAATATAACAACGACCGTAATGATAATGATGTTAAAAATAATAATCAAGATAAAGATGGTGATGATGATGATGATGATGATAATGTTTATGATGATAATAATGATAATAATAATAATGACAGTTATTAAGATGATATTAATTATAATGATGATTATAATAACAATAATTATGATCAGATTAGTAATAATAATAATAATAATGATGATGAAGACAATGAAAACAAGAATAATAATAACAATGATAAGGCTCATAACGATAATCATGATTACGATCATAATTATGATGATAATAATAGTGATAATAATTATAATGATAATAAATATAATGATAATAATAATAATAATTATGATGTAAATTATGTTGATAATGATAATAAGGATAATAATTTTAATAGTAATGGTTATCATAAGAATAATTATATTAATAATAAAAAGAACAATGATAATAACAACAACGATAATGATAAAAATAACAATGATAATAATAATGATGTTAATTAATGATTATAATGATAAAAATAGTAATAACAACGTTAATTATAATAATGATGATAATAAAAATAATTAATATGATAATAATAATAATAATGATAATAATAATAATCATTATAAAAATAACGCTTTAAATAACGATAATAATGATGATAATGACAACGTCAAGTATAATAAAGTCGAAAGTGTCAAAAATAATAATCATGATGATGATAACGATGATGACAACGATGATGATAATAATAATGATGATAGATAATAATAATGAAGATGATAATAATTTTCATTATACTGATAATTTTCATAATGACGATAATGATGATGATCAAAACAACGACAATTAAATGAATAATAATGGTTGTAAAAATTATAATGATGGTTAAGATGATTATGACGATAATGCTTTCAATAACGATAGAGATACTTATAATATTAGTAAAAATAAAAATAATAAAAGCAATAATAATGGTGATAATATTAATGTTAATTAATGATTATTATGATGATGACGATACTTATAACGATTATTATAATAATAATAATTATAAAAATAATTATGATCATGATGATTCTAATGAAAATAACGATGATAATGATGATAATAACGATCATGATAATAATTATGACGATAATGCTTCTAATAACAATAGAGATATTAAAAATACTAATAATAATTATGATAAAGAAAATGATAATAATTATGATAATATTAATAATAATCTTGATAATAATGGTTTATGATGATGATATTAACGATGATAATGAAATCGATGATCATAATAATATGATGGTGATAATAATAATAATGATAATAATTATAGATGATAATAATGATGATAATGATGATAATTATAATGATGATGATTATAATAATGACGATAATAATGATGATGATGATAATAGTAATGACGATAATGAGAATAATGTCAATGATAATGATAATGATGTTGATAATAATAATTATTGTTATGATGATAACCATGATGTTAATTAATAATCATGATGGAAAAAATTAAGTGTTAACGATAATTATAATAATAATAATGATGAGAATAATGATGATTATAATGATAATCATATTCATGATGGTTTAAATGACGATAATGATAATTTAAATAAGAACGACAATGATAATCATTGTGATGGTTGTTGTAATGATAATAATGATGATGATGATCATGATAACAAAAGAAATAATAATATTTATGATAATTATGATAATAATGATAACGATGATCATAATGATAGTGATAATGATGATGATAACGATAATAATAATAAAAAATAATAATAATTATATCAACAATGATGCTGATGATGATGATAATAATGGAAAGGTTAATGAAGATTATAATTTAAATAATAATCGTTCCAATGACGATAATGTTGATGATAAAGACAACAACAATAATAATAATGATGATGATAATGAGGATAATGACGATAATGATGATAATTATATTAATCATGATATGTATAATTATAAAGAAATGACGATAACTATGATAACTATCATATTTATGCCTTTTATGACGATAATAATGATAATAATGACAACAGCAAAGATAGTAATAATGGCGATGATAAAACTGATAATGAAGATAATTATAACGATAATGATGATAATGAAGATAGTAATAATGACAGCGACAATTATAATAATTTTGACGATGATAATAATGATAATGATAATAGTCATGATATCAAACGTGATGATAAAGATGATAATAATTTTAAGAATAATAATGAAAATAATGATGATGATAATGATGATAAAAATGGTTATTATGACGATTATAATGATGTTAAAGACAACAATAATAATAATAATGATACATAAAAATGTTCATGATGATAATAATGATCATGATAATGATGATATTAATAATAATAATGATAATAATTATAATAATAGTGATGATAATAATGATGATTGAAATAATGATGATAATGATAATAATGTTGATGATAATTATAATGATGACAATGATGATGTTAATAATGGTGGTGTTAACGATGATAATAATAATAATGGTGATGATGACAATGAGAATGATAATGATGATGATGACGATGATTATGGTGATGTTGACGATAATAATAATAATAAAAATGATGATAAAAATAACGATGATAATAATGATGATACTGATAAAGATAATGGTGATAATAATAATGGTGATGTTAACGATTATAATAATAATAATAATAATGATGATAATAATGATAATAATTAAAATAATTATAATGATATTCATGATAATAAGGACTACAATATTAAAAATTATAATAAAAATAATAATAATTATTATAATTATGGTAACTTTAACAATAATAATGATAATAAAAATATTATTTATGATTAAAATAATGATAAGAATGATAATAGTAATGATAATATAGATAATTATATAAATATTAATAAAGATAAGATTAATAATAACAATCATGAAAATAATCATTATAATTTTTATAATGATGATAATGATAATCGTAATTATAAGAACAATGATAATGATAATGTTGAAGATGATAATAATAATAATAATAAAAATAATATTGTTAGTTAACATAATAATTATCATGGTGAGTGTCATTATAATGATGATCATGATAATGAAAATGTCAGAAATAATGATGATAATAATGTTAATACTGATGATCATAATGATAATGTTGATTATAATAAAAATAATTATAATTATAATGTTGATAATTATAATAATAATGAATATAAAAATAGTTATCATAATAATAATAAACAAATAATCATTATAATAAAAAAGATATTAATAATGGCAATGATAATAATAATGATAATGATAATACTAATAGATATAATAATTAGAATGATGATAATGAGGATAAGGATAGGAATATTTATAATGTTAATAATAGAGATAATAATAATAATTACTATTATAATAATTGCTATAATAGTAATTTTAATAATAATTGCAACGACAATGATCATAATTATGACGATAACAATAATAATGATAATGATACTAATAATGATGATAATTAGCATTATAACAATGATATTAAAAATAATGATAATAATAGGAATAATAGAGTTGATGATAATAATTATGATGATGAGGGTGATAATCACGGTGATAATGTTAAAAATGATGATGATGTTAATGGTGATAATGATAATGATCATGATAATAATAATTATTATTATGAGAATGGTTTAAATGACGATAATAATAATGATAATAACAACGACAAAGATCATAATAACAAAGATAATTGTAATGATGATGATGATAATGATAATGATAATAATAATTGATAATGATGATAATGCTGATAATAATGATAAGGATAATTATGATGTTGATAATGATGATGATGATGATAATGATAATAATCATGATAATGATGATGATAAGAATAGTGATGATTTTAATAATGATAATAATGATGATTATAAAAATGATTATGATAATAATAATAAAAAAAAAGATAATGACAATGATCACGATAATACTCTTAAAAATAATGATTATGATAATAATGATAATAATAATTATAAAAATGATAATAATAATGATATAAATAATTATAATACTAGAAATATTAATAATAAAAATGATTATAATGATAATAATAATAATAATAATGCCAAAAACAATGTTGATAATGATAATAATGATAATAATAATATTGATAATAATGATAATTATAAAAGTAATGCTAATAATAATTATTATGATAATACTAATGATAATAATGGAAATTATAAAAATGATAATAATGATTCACATAATAATAATGATAAGGATAATAACAATTATGTTGATACTAATAATAATAATAGAAAAAATAATGATCATAATGCTAATGATGCAATTAATGATGTTTATTAAAATGATGATTATCATGATAATAATAAGTGAATATGATAATGATGATGATGATAATAATAAAAATTAGGATAATAATGATAATAGCGGTAATAATGATAGCATTGATAATGATGATAATAATGATATTGATGATTATAATAGTAATAATGATAATAATGATGATAATGATGATGATGATGATAATGATAATGGTGAAAATCATATCAATACTAACAATATTAATAGTTATAATAATAATAATAACAATAATGATAATAATTATAATTACGTCAGTAATAATGATAATAATAATAATTATAACAAAAATAAAGTTTATAATAATAATAATGATGATAATGATATAGATTATGATTTTGATAAAGATAATAGAACTGATGTTGATAATAAAATTAATGATAATCATAACAATAGAAATATTAACGATTATACGATTGATAGTGTACATTATAATAATGATAAATATTATAATAATGATAATGACTATAAGGATAATAATGATAATGATAAGGATGATAATGATGTTAAAGATAGCAATGATGATGAAAATAATGATGATGATGATAATGATAATAATAATAATGATGATTTAAAAAAAAATAATAATGATGTTGATTACGATAATATTAATAATGATAATGATAATGATGATAATAATGATAAAAAAAAAATCATGATGATTATAATAATGATAATGATAATAATAATAATGATATTAATAATAATAATGATAAGAATAATAATAATAAAAATGATAATGATGATAATAATGATGATAATAATGACAAAAATAATATTGATAATAATAATAATAATAATAATAATGATAATGATAATTATAAAAGTAATGCTAATAATAATTATTATAATAATAATTATGATAGGAATAATTAAAATGATAATAATGATTTTGATAATAATAATAATAAAAATAATAAAAATAAAGTTGATACTAATAATAATGATAGTAATAACGATATTAAGAATGCTTATAATACATTTAAAGATGTTTATTAAAATAGTGATTATCATGATAATAATAAGTGAATATGATAATGATGATGATGATGGTGATAATGATGATAATGATAATGGTGAGAATAATATTAATAATAATAATATTAATAGTTATGATGATAATAATAATAATAATAATAACAATTAAGATTACGTCAATAATAATGATAATAATATCGATAATAATAACAAAAATGAAGTTTATGGTAATAATTATGATAATAATGATAATAATGATAATCATAAAAGTAATGCTAATAATGATAATTATGATGATAATAATAATAATAAAAATAATAATAATAATGATAATAATAAAGAAAATTATTTTGATAAAGATAATAAAAATAATGTGAATAATAAAAATAATGATGATTATAACGATAGTAATAATGACGATCATACAATTGATAGTGTTTATTATAATAATGATAAATATGATAATAATGATGATGATTATAAGGATAATTATAATAATAGTGAGGATGATAATGATGTCGATGATAGCAATAATGATGGAAATAATGATGATGATGAAAATAATGATAATAATAATGATTGAAAAAAAAATGATAATAATTATGATTACAATTATGATAATAATGATAATGATAATGATAATAATGATGTCGATGATTATAATGATAATAATGATAATAAAGTTGATGATGATTAAGATACTAATAATGATGATGATAAAAAATTATAATGATCATGATGATGTTAATAATGATGATATTAATAATGATATCTCTGATAGTAATGATAATAATGATAATGATTATGATGATGATGATAACAATGAAAATAAAAAAATCATGATGATAATAATGATGATAATGATGATGCTAATGATGATGATGATGATGATAATGATGATGATGATGATGATGATGATAATAATAATGATTATGGAAAAAATCATAATAATGATGATAATAATGATGATATTAATAATAATGATAATTAGGATTATAAAAATAATTATAATTATAGTGATGATAATAATAATAGTGATAAGCATTATGATAATAATAATAATAATGAGGATTATAATAATAATAAAAATGATAAAGATGATGATAATGATGACGTTAATGATGATAATAAAGATAAGAATAATATGGTTGATGATGATAATAATGATAATGATAACGATAGTAATTAAGATGATAATACAAATAATGTCGTATATTACAATAATGATAGTTAAAATAATAATGATAATAATCATAAGGATGATAATGATGATAAAGAGGATAATAATAATGTCAATAATAATGACGAAAATAAGAATTGTAATAATGATTATAAAAACAACGACTCTAATAATTATGGGGACGAAAATTATAGTAAAAACGATAATGATATTAATGATGATGATAATAATGATTACGATTAAAATAATAAATATGATAATAAAGAAAATAATAACAATAATGATAATGTTGATAATAATAATGATGATAATGATAAAAAGGACCATAATATTGATAATGATAATAATGATGATGATTATAAAAATTGTAATGATTTTAATAATATCAATAATAATAAGAATAAAAATTATGACTTAGATGATAATAATAACTACAATAATAATGATGATGAAAAAGATGACATAAATAATGATGATGATATTAATAATGATGATGATATTAATAATGATGATAATTATAATAATGATAATAATAATAATGATTATGATATTTTTATTAATGATAATGATAATAGTAATAATAAAAACAATGATAATGATAATGTTGATTATAATAATAATAATTACAATAAAAATAATAATCATCATAATGATAATGATAAAAATTATGATTGTGATGATAGAGATAATAAAAATGATGATGGTGATATTAAAAATAATGGTAATAACAATGATAATCATAATTATAATAATAACAATAATGATAAGCATTATAATAAAAATGATGAGAATAATAATGTTGATAATTATAATAGTGATAAAAATAATCAAAATCATAATAACGACAATGATAAAAAAAAAAATTATAATAATTAGGATGTTGATCAATATAATGATAAGTATAAAGATAATGATAATAATAAAAAATATATTAATTATGATGATGATGGTAAGAATAATGATAAGGATGATTAAAATGTTAATAATAGTGATGATGATAATAATAATTCTCAATACGATTATTGCTGTAATAATAATAATAATGATGGCAACGACTATGATCATAATTATGACGATAATTATAGTTATAACAATGAAAATAATGATAATGATTATTAAAATGAGAATAATGATGATAATAATGATTATAATAAAAAAATATGATAAGAATAATGATAAAAATAATGATAAAGATGATAATAATAATGATATTGAGAATTATGATAATAGTAATCATAATAATGATAATGAAAAAATTAATAAGGATGATGATGATAATTAATTATGATGATGATGATTATGATCATGACGATAATGATGAGGATGATAATGATGTTAATGATAATAATAATAATAATGATAACGATAAAAAGGTTTATTATGAGAATGGTTATAATGACGATAATAATAATGATAATCACAACGACAATGATCATAATGATGCTGAAGATAATAATATTGATCATGATATTAATAATAATGATAATAATAATAATTATGATAAAAAAAATCACAATGATGATAATGATGATAATGATGACGATGATAATGATGATGATAATGATGATTAAGATGTTGATAATAATAAGGATAGTGAGAATAAAAATAATAATGATAATAATAATGATGATGATGATGATAATGGTAATAACGATAAAAATGATGATGAATATGACGGCGATGATGACGATAATGATGATAATGATAATGATAATAATGATTAAAAAAAATCATGATAATTATAATAATGATAATGATAATAATAATAATGATATAAATAATAATAATGATAAGAATAATAATAATAAAAATGATAATGATGATAATAATGATGATAATAATGACAAAAATAATGTTGATAATAATAATAATAATAATAATAATAATAATAATAATAATAATAATAATAATAATAATAATAATAATAATAATAATAATAATAATGATAATGATAATTATAAAAGTAATGCTAATAATAATTATTATAATAATAATAATGATAGGAATAATAAAAATGATAATAATGATTTTGATAATAATAATAATAAAAATAATAAAAATAAAGTTGATACTAATAATAATGATAGTAATAACGATATTAAGACTGCTTATAATACATTTAAAGATGTTTATTAAAATAGTGATTATCATGATAATAATAAGTGAATATGATAATGATGATGATGATGGTGATAATGATGATAATGATAATGGTGAGAATAATATTAATAATAATAATATTAATAGTTATGATGATGATAATAATAATAATAATAATAACAATTAAGATTACGTCACTAATAATGATAATAATATTGATAATAATAACAAAAATGAAGTTTATAGTAATAATTATGATAATAATGATAATAATAATAATCATAAAAGTAATGCTAATAATGATAATTATGATGATAATAATAATAATAAAAATAATAATAATGATAATAATAATAAAGAAAATTATTTTGATAAAGATAATAAAAATGATGTGAATAATAAAAATAATGATGATTATAACGATAGTAATAATGACGATTATACAATTGATAGTGTTTATTATAATAATGATAAATATGATAATAATGATGATGATTATAAGGATAATTATAATAATAGTAAGGATGATAATGATGTCGATGATAGCAATAATGATGAAAATAATGATGATGATGAAAATGATGATGATAATAATGATGATTGAAAAAAAAATGATAATAATTATGATTACAATTATGATAATAATGATAATGATAATGATAATAATGATGTCGATAAATATAATGATAATAATAATAATAAAGTTGATGATGATTAAGATACTAATAATGATGATGATAAAAAATCATAATGATCATGATGATGTTAATAATGATGATATTAATAATGATATCTCTGATAGTAATGATAATAATGATAATGATTATGATGATGATGATAACAATGAAAATAAAAAAATCATAATGATAATAATGATGATAATAATGATGCTGATGATGATGATGATGATGATGATGATGATGATGATGATAATAATAATGATTACGAAAAAAATCATAATAATGATGATAATAATGATGATAATAATAATAATGATAATTAGGATTATAAAAATAATTATAATTATAGTGATGATAATAATAATAGTGATAAGCATTATGATAATAATAATAATAATGAGGATTATAATAATAATAAAAATGATAAAGATGATGATAATGATGACGTTAATGATGATAATAAAGATAAGAATAATATGGTTGATGATGATAATAATGATAATGATAACGATAATGATTAAGATGATAATACAAATAATGTCGTATATTACAATAATGATAGTCAAAATAATAATGATAATAATCATAAGGATGATAATGATGATAAAGAGGATAATAATAATGTCAATAATAATGACGAAAATAAGAATTGTAATAATGATTATAAAAACAACGACTCTAATAATTATGGGGACGAAAATGATAGTAAAAACGATAATGATATTGATGATGATGATAACAATGATTACGATTAAAATAATAAATATGATAATAAAGAAAATAATAACAATAATGATAATGTTGATAATAATAATGATGATAATGATAAAAAGGACCATAATATTGATAATGATAATAATGATGATGATTATAAAAATTGTAATGATTTTAATAATATCAATAATAATAAGAATAAAAATTATGACTTAGATGATAATAATAACTACAATAATAATGATGATGAAAAAAATGACATAAATAATGATGATGATATTAATAATGATGATGATATTAATAATGATGATAATTATAATAATGATAATAATAATAATAATGATTATGATATTTTTATTGATGATAATGATTATAGTTATAATAAAAACAATGATAATGATAATGTTGATTATAATAATAATAATTATAATAAAAATAATAATCATCATAATGATAATGATAAAAATTATAATTGTGTTGATAGAGATAATAAAAATGATAATGGTGATATTAAAAATAATGGTAATAACAATGATAATCATAATTATAATAATAACAATAATGATAAGCATTATAATAAAAATGATGAGAATAATAATGTTGATAATTTTAATAGTGATTAAAATAATCGAAATCATAATAACGTCAATGATAAAAAAAAAATTATAATAATTAGGATGTTGATCAATATGATGATAAGTATAAAGATAATGATAATAATAAAAAATATATTAATTATGATGATGATGGTAAGAATAATGATAAGGATAATTAAAATGTTAATAATAGTGATGATGATAATAATAATTCTCAATACGATTATTGCTGTAATAATAATAATAATGATGGCAACGACTATGATCATAATTATGACGATAATTATAGTTATAACAATGAAAATAATGATAATGATTATTAAAATGAGAATAATGATGATAATAATGATTATAATAAAAAAATATGATAAGGATAATGATAAAAATAATGATAAAGATGATAATAATAATGATATTGAGAATTATGATAATAGTAATCATAATAATGATAATGAAAAAATTAATAAGGATGATGATGATAATTAATTATGATGATGATGATTATGATCATGACGATAATGATGAGGATGATAATGATGTTAATGATAATAATAATAATAATGATAACGATAAAAAGGTTTATTATGAGAATGGTTATAATGACGATAATAATAATGATAATCACAACGACAATGATCATAATGATGCCGAAGATAATAATATTGATGATGATATTAATAATAATGATAATGATAATAATTATGATAAAAAAAATCACAATGATGATAACGATGATAATGATGACGATGATAATGATGATGATAATGATGATAATGATGATGATAATGATGATTAAGATGTTGATAATAATAAGGATAGTGAGAATAAAAATAATAATGATAATAATAATGATGATGATGATGATAATGGTAATAACGATAAAAATGATGATGAATATGACGGCGATGATGACGATAATGATTATAATGATAATGATAAAAATGATAATATAAAAAATCATAGCGATGATGATGATAATGATAATAATGATAATGATAATAATAATATTAACGATAATGATAACAACAATGATAATAATAATGTTTATAATAATATTGATAATAATAATGATGACGATCATAACGATGATAATGATGATAAAAATAATGATAATAATAATAATGGCGATGATGATGACATCAATAATGATGATTATGTTGATAATAATAATATTGATAATATTGGTAATGATAATAACATTTATAATAATGATGATGATGATGCTAACGATGATTATGATAATGATAATAACGATAATAATAATAATGATGATAATGACAAAAATGATGATAAAAATGATAATGATCATGAGAATGATGATGATCATTATAATGATGTTGATGATAATAATGATTATGATGATAATAATAATAATAATAATATTATCAATGATAGTAATAATGTTGATAATGGTATCGATTATAATAATAATAATAATAACGAAGATAATGATGATTGTAATAGTAATAATAATAATAATGATAATAATAATTATGATTATAATAATAATAATGATCATGATGATGAGAACGATGATAACGATAATGATAATGATAAAGATAAGTATGATAATAATAATAATGAGAATGTTAATAATAATAATAATAATGATAATAATAACGATGATTATGATAATGACAATGCCAACGATGATAAGAATGATCATGATGGTAATAATGATGATAGTAATATTGTTGATGATAATAATGACGTTGATAATAATAACTATTAAGAGAATGATAATTATAATAATAGTTATTAAAAAAATCAAATTAAAATACGAATTATAGAAATAACCGTAATAATAATGATAATAATGACGATAATTATAACGATAATGATGATGATAATACTTATAATGATATTCATAATATTAATAATGATGGTCATTATGATAATAATGACGCCAATGACAACAGTGATGATGGTAATAATAAAAACAACGATGGTTATCATGTTGACGATAATATTTATCATGTTAATAAAGATATGATAATTAAAATAATAATAATATCAATGATGATAAAGATAATAATAACAATCATTATAAGGATAATGCCAATGATAATGATAATAAAAAAATAATAAAAATAATAACTTTAATATTCATGATTGTAAAATTAATGATAATAATGATAATCATAAAGATAATAACGAAAATTATGATAATGATGATAATGATATAATCAATGTCAAATAGAATAATAGTAATAATAATCATGATAATGATAAAAATAATAATAATTATAATAATGGTAATAATTAGAATAAAAATAATGATAATGTTAATGTTAATAATAATAACAATTATAAAAAATGTAATCATAATAATTATAAAAATTAGAGTCATAATAATAATAAAGGTGATGATTATCATGATGATAATTATAATATTAATATGGATGATGATAATGAATATGATCATGATAATGATGATTATGATGATAATAATGATTAAGATGTAAATGATGATAATGATAATGATACTGATGATGATGATGATACTAATAATTGTGTTAATAATGAAAATGATAATGATAAGAAGAAAACCCTTAAGGTAATTAAATAATAATAATGATGATTACGATCGTAATTCTAATAATAATAATTATAATGACGATGATGATAAAAAAATTAATATTATAATCATGATGATGATGATGATGATAATAATAACAATAAAAATAATGAGAATGATACTAGTAATAATACTATTAATTATAATGATTATAATGATAATGATAATGATGATGATATTGATAAAATTAACAACGACAATAATTATAATGTTGACGATGATAGTGATACTAATTATAATGATAATAAAGACGATGATAATGATAATGATAATGATGATGACGACGGTTATAATGATAATGATTATGACGACGATAATGACGATGATGATAATGATGATAATAATAATAATTATGATAATGATGATAATAATAATGCTGATGATAATGATTATGATAGTAATATTAATAAAAATTAGTATGATGATGATAACGATGATGACAATGCTGAAAATAATGATGATAATAATCATGATAAAAATGATGATAATAATAATCATAACAAAATTAACAATAATGATGATAATGATGATAACGATGATTATTATAATGATAATGACAACGATAATAATAATGATAATAATGACAATAATGATGATGATGATGATATTGATAATGATGATGATAATGATAATGACTGCGATGATAATAATGATTATGATCATAATTATGATAATAAAAATATTATTGATAATAATAATGATTTTGATGATAATAACAATTATGATAATGATTATAATAGTAACGAATATAATAATGATTGTGATAATGATGATAATAATAATAACAATAATAATAATGATAATAATAGAAATTAAAATAATAGAATTAGAATAATGATTATGAAAATAACCATAATGATAATAATAATAATGATGATAATTATAAAGATAATGATGATGTTAATAATACTTATAATGATATAGATGATATTTAAGATGTTGATTATGATAATAATGATGACGCCAATGATGATGATAATGATAAGAGTGATAATAATAGTGATAACAAAATTGATAATAATGATGATACTGATGATAACAATTATAATGGTAATAATAAAAACAACGATAATAATAATCCTAATGATTATAATTATAATGTATATAAAGATTTAATTATTTAAATAATAATAATATACATGAATATGAGGATAAAAATAATTATAATTATAAGAATTATGTCAATAATAATAATAATAAAAAAAAAATAAAAATAATAACGTTAATCATAATAATAATCATAAATATTATAATAATAATGATAATCATAAAGATAATAACGATAATGAAAATAATTATGATATTATGATGATAATGTCCAAAAAAGTGATAATAATATTAACCATGAGACTGATGATAATAATAATAATGAAAATAATGAAAATAATGATAATGATTATAATGACAATAGTGATAATAATAATGTTGATAATAATAATGATGATAAATATGTAGATAATAATAATGATAATAATTACAATGATAATAATGATAAAAAAATTGTAATGATAATAATGATAATGATCATGAAAGTAACCGTAATAATAAATATATAATAATAATGATGATTACGATCGTAGTTATAATTATAATAATAATGATGATAATGATAAAAGAAATAATGATTATAATAATTATGATAATGATGATAATAATAATAACAATGGAAATTGTTAAAATGATACTAGTCATAATACTAATAATAATCATAATGATTATAATGATGATAATGATGATAATCATGTAAACAACAACAATAGTTGTGATAATGACGATGACATTAATGATAAATATGATGATAATAAAAAAGATGATAATATCATTGATAATGATGATAATGATGATGATAATGATAATAATAACAATAATAATAATGTGATGATAACAATAATAATGAGAATTATAATAATAATGATAATGGTTGTAGTAATGATAATTATAATAATAATGATAATAATAATGATGATTATAATGATGATGATAATCATAACAATGAAATAGAAACGATAATGCTAATAATGATAATGATAATAATGATAATATTAACTATTATGTTTATAATAATTACCATAAATATTATGATTATGATGGTTAAAATAACAGTATCAAAAATGATAATGCCAACGACAATGATAATTATGATGACGAAAATAATAATAAAAACGATGGCGATAATGATAATTATAATAAAAATAATATTGATTATAATAATGATTACTATAATGATGATAATGATAATAATAATAATGATGATAATGATGACAATAATGAAGATTATCATAATAATAATGGTAATGATGATAACGATGATAATAGTGACGATGTTGTCGAAAACAATAATGATAAAAATAATAGTGACAATAATATTAATAAAAACAATGATAATAATAATGTTTATTACAACAATAATAACAAAAATTATATAGTAATAATCATAATTATAATATTTATAGTAATTATGATAATTATGGAGATAAAAATCATAATAAAAATAAAGACGATGATTATAATAATTATAATAATGATGATCATAAGGATAAAGATAATAATAAATATAATGACAATGATGATAATAACGATGATGATAATAATAATGATAATAATAATAACGATAATGATGACAATTATAATAATGATGTCAATAATTATAATATTATTAATAATAATAAAAAAATAATAATATTAATGATAATAATAATAATAATAATTATGATAATTATAAGAATAATAAGAGTAATTATGATAATTATAATAATTATAATAGTGATGTTAAAAATAATAATAAAATTATTGATAATAATACTAATAAAACTAAAAAAGATAATAATTATACTAAGATTAATAATAATAATAATAATAATAATATAAATGATAATAAGGAAAATGATTATAATATTAATATTAAATAATGTAGTTAATAATAATAATATTAATAATAATGATGATAATAATGATAACGATGATGATGATAAAAAAAATAAAAATAAAGATGATTATAATAATAATGATCATGATAATAATGATGATAATGATAATGATGATGACGACGATGTTGTTAATGATGATAATGACGACAATGGTGACGATAATGATAATGATAATAATGATAATAATAATGGTGACGATGATAATGATGATAATGTCAATGATGATAACGATAATGATGTTAATGATAACGATAATGATGATGATAATAATAATTATGTTGATGATGATAATGATGATGATAAGGATAAAAATAACAATAATAACGATAACGATAATAATATTGATGAAGATAATGTTAGAAATAAAAATAATGATAATAATGATAATAATAATAATGATAATAATAATAAAAATAATAATAATAAAAATGATGATAATGTAGATGACGATAAGAATGATGATAATATTTATAATGATGATTATTGTAATAATAATGATGATAACAATAATGATGATAATGATAATGAAAATAACGACGACGATGATGATGCTGAAAATTTTAATGATGATAATGATAATGATCATAAGAATGATGATAATAAAAATGATAATGATGATGATGATGATAATGATGATAATAATGATAATAATGATGTCGACGAGGATAATGATAATGATAATTATGATAATTATGATAATAATAATAATATTTATTATGATAATAATAATAATGATAACAACGATAATGATAATGATAGTGTTGATAATGATGATAATAATAATGATAATTAAGATGATAATGTCATTAATAATAATGATGAGGATGAAGATAATTACGATTATGACAATGATGATAGTAAAATTGATGATAAGGATAATGATTATAATAATAATAATAATAACAGTGATGATGATAAAAATGATAATAATGGTAATTTCAATTATTATGATGATTATTAATATAATTGTCATAATTATGATGATTATAATGATGATGATGATGACAATGATACTGATAACAAAGACGATGATTATGATGATAATAATAATAATAATAATGGCGCTAATAAAGACGATAATAATAACAATAATAATGGTTATGATAATGATGATAATGATAATTATAATGATATTAATAAGGATTATGATAGTGATAATATTAATAATGATAATAACGATAATATAAATAATTATGATGATATTAATGATGATAATAATGATGATAATGATATTAATGGTAACGGTTATAATAAAAAAAACAATAATAATAATGTTAATGATAATGATAGTAATAATGATAAAATTATTACTATCATAATGATAATAATATAAATGATGTCAATGATGATATTTATGACAATAATAATAATTACGACAATTACAATGATTATCATAAAAATAATGATGATGATGATGATAATTATGATAATAATGACGATAATGTCAAAAACAATAATGAGAAAAATAATAATGATAATAATAATAACAATCATAATTAGGATGATGATAATAATAATGTTTATTACAACAATAATAACAATGATTATAATAATAATAGTAATCATAATATTAATAGTAATTATGGTAAATTTGAAAATAAAAATCACGATCATTATAGAGACGATGAATATAATAATTATAATAATGATAATAATAAGGATATACATAAAGATAATTATAATGACTATGATGATAATGACAATGATAATGATAATAACGATGATGATGTCAATAATAATAATGATGTCAATCATATGATATTATTATTAATAAAAAAATGATAATCTTGATAATACTAATAATAATAATGATGATAATTATGATAATCATATAGATAATCATAATAATTATAATAATAATGATAATTATAATAATGCAGTTAAAAATAATAATAAAAATAATGATAAAGATACTAATAAAACGAGAAATGATAATAATTATACTAAGAATGATGATAATAATGATAATGATTATAATTATAGCAATGAATATCATAAAAATAGTAGTTATGATTATTATATAAATTATATTTATAATAGTAATAAAGGTGATTTCAATAAAAATAAGAGTGATGATAATCATAATGATGATTATAATAATAATGATTGTAATCATAATGATAATAATGACGATAAGGATGATAATAATATTAATAATAATGATAACTATAATTATTATGATAATGACAATAATAATGATAATAATACTGATAAAAATAATAATAAAATACTATTGATGATTATGATAATCATAATTATAATGATAACGATGATGAAAATAAGTATATTGATAATGATAATGATAATAATAATGAAAATGATGATGATAATGATGTCGATAATGATAATGATGGTCATGATGATCAAAAAAATGATGATAATGATATTGATGATGATAATAAGTATGAAAATGAATACGATATGACAATAATAATAATAAGGATAATATAAATAATAATGACAATAATAATAATTGTCATAAAAATACTGTTTAGATTGATAATTATAATGATAATAATGACGACAATGTCGAAGAAATTATGATGTAAATATCAATGATAATGATAATGATAATAATAATAATATCATTAATGATTATGATAATTATTGAAAACATAATAATAATAATAATAATGATAACAATAATTATAGTCATAATATTAATAATAATAATAAAAATAAACATAACCGTTATAATTATAATATGATATTAATAATAATTATAATATTAATTATATTGATAATGATAATAAAAATAATAATGTTAATGATAATAATGATAATAATAACAATAATAATAAAAATAATAATAATGATGATTATAATGATAATGATAATTGTAATAATAATAAAAATAATAATGATGAACATCAATGTCATGACAGTAATATAATAACAATAATAATTATGCTGATAATAATTAAAGTGATAATGATGATAATAATGATGAGATTAATTCTTATCATAAAAATAATGATAATGAAAATATCTGTGATGATAAATATATGATATAATTACAATCATAATAATAATAATGATTATGATTATAATCATAATGTTATTTATGATAATTGTAAGAATATCAATGATAATAATTCTTATAGTTGTAATTATAATAATGATGATAATAATAAACAAATAATAAAAATAATAATAATAATTATTATAATTATAATAATAATGATAATAATAATGATTATAAAGATGATAATATTAATAATGATTATAATAATCATGATGATAATAATGGTAATTATAACAATAATGATGATAATTATTATTAAAATAATTAAAGTGATAATTATAATGTTAATATTGATAAAAGTTATAGTAATAATGATAATGATAATAAAATAAACGTAATGATAGTAATTTGATGATAATGATAATGATGAAAATGATAATGGTACTAATAATAATGATGATTATACTCATAATAATAATTAAAATAACAATAAAGATAATGATGATAATAATAAAAACGACGACAGTTATTATAATTATAACGAAAACAATAATAATGATGACGGTAATAATGATAATAATAATAATTATAATCAGAATAATAATAATAATAATAATGACAATAATAATAATGATCACGATAACAATAATTATAACTAAAATGATATAAGTGTCGATAATGATAACGATGATGATGATAATGATAATAATGTAATGATGATGATAATAAAAATGATAATAATGATAATGACAATGATAATTAAATTATGATAATAATAATGATAAAAATGATAATGATTAAAACAACAATGGTTACTACGCTTAAAATAATGATGCTAATAATGAGTTAAATTAATAAAGTTATGATGATGATGATAATAATATAAGTAATAATCATCATCATCTATATCATTATTATTATTATCATCATTATTATCATCATTATTATTATTATTATTTTTATTATTATTATTATCATCATCATTATAATAACAACTATAACATTACTATCATCATTATTATTATTATCATCATTATTATAATTACAACTTTAGAAATTATTATTATTATTATTATTCTTATAATCAATATAATTAACATTATGATCATAATCATAATCATTATTATCATTATAATCATGATTATAATTTTAATTATTCTTATCACATCATTATATTATTATTATGATTGTAATTATTTTAATTATTATCATATATTCATTATAACAAATATTATTATTATCAATATTATTATTATAAAAATTATTATCATCATTTTAATCATCATTATTACTTTTATCATTATCATCATAATCATGAATATTATTATATTTTTGTCATGACAGTAATGTTCATTATTATTATTATTATTATTATTATTATTATTATTATTATTATTATTATTATTATTTCAATTATCATTATCATCATAATTATAATTATTATTATTATTATTATAATTATAATTATTATCATATTATGATTATAACGGTTATTTTTATTATTATTATTATTAATATTATGACCATAACTATTGTTATTATCATCATTATAATTATTATTATAATTTCAATAATTTTCATAATTATAATAATTATTATTATTATTATTATCATCATCATTATCATTATTATTCTTATCATTATTTTTTCGACATCGTCGTCATTATTATCATTATAATTATCATTCTAATCAGTATTTTTATGACAATTATTGTTGTCATTATTCTTTATATTATTTTTATTATTATTATTGTCATATCGTAATCATTTTCATCCTTATTATCAGCATCAGGATCATTATCATCATTCTTTTGATCATCATGACCATCATTATTATTATCGACATCATTATCATCATCATTTTTATTATTACTATTATTATCATTATCAATATAATCATTTTCATCATCATTATCCTTAAAATCATCATGATCATAATTATCAATAGTATTTTATTTTTATTTTTATCAGTTTTATTATCATTATGTTTGCCATTATCATTATTATTTATAGTATCATTCTCATGATCAACATTATCATTATTCTTATTATTGATATCATCATCATTATTATCATAATCAATATTATTATTATCATCATCATCATCATTATTATTATTATCTTTGTCATCATTATCATTATTATTAATATTATCATTATTATTAACATTATTATGATCAACATCATAATTATTATAATTATTATTATCATTATTATCACCATCATCATTATTATTATCATCATCGTCATCGATATCATCATTATTACTATCATTAGCATTGTCATTATCATTATAATTATAGTTATCATTGTTATTAATATTATCATCATCCTTATTGTCATTATAATCATCATTATTATCATCAATATCATTATCATCATCATTATTATTATCATCATTATTATTTTTATTAAAATCATCTTTATTACTATTATAAATATAATTTATATTATAATTGTGACTACTATTTTTATAATAATCATTGCTTTAATTAAAATCATTATTATTATTATCACAATTCTTAGTATGATTATTATCATTTCTAGTTTTATGAGTTATCTACTTGAAAATAATTAAAATTATGATGATAATGATAATAATGATGATGATGTGTATAATGCAGATGATAATAATGATTAATATGATGATATCAATAGAAATAATAATGCTATTCCTTATGATTATACTAATACTAATAATAATGATAAAGATATTGATAATTATGATGATAATGATGATAACAATGGTAATAATAATAATTTTAATAATAATGATGATAATAATAATGACGATGATGATAATGTTAATGATGATAATAATAATAATGATAATAGAGATGTTGATGATGATAATAATAATGTGAATGATAATGATGATGATGCTAATAAAGATGATGATGACGATAATTATGATGACAACACTGATGATAATGATGATAATGATAATAAAAATGATAATAAAAAAACTAATAACGATGATGATAATGATGATTACAATAATCATGATAATAAAAATAATAATGATAATGATAATAATAATGATAATAATCATGATAATAAATATAAAAATAATAATAGTAATAATGTTATGTAACCGTTATAATAATGATAATAATGATAATGATGATTATGATAACGATAATGATGATGATGATAATGATGATAATGATGATCATAATGATGATGATGATGAATATCATGATAATGATAAAAATGATACTAATAATAATGATAATGATGATAATTATCATAAAAACAGTGAAAAAAATGATGTATGTGAGATTATGAAAACGACTTAAATTATAAAATAATAATTATAATCATAATTATAGTAATCGTTATAATGATTATGATTATGATAATGATGATAATGATTATAATAATAATGATAATGATAATGATATATAAACTGATAATAATAATGATATTGACGCTCATTATAATAATGATAATGAAAATGATAATGATTATGATGATAATGATAATAATGTTGATAAAAATGATAAAAATAATGATAATAACGATAATGATAACGACAATGATAATGATAATGATATTGATGATGATCATGATGATAATAACGATGATGATTAGGATGACGCTGACGACAACGATAATGATGATGATAATAATGATTGTAATAATAATGATTATAATATTGATAATGATAATAATGATGATGATATTAATTATATTGATAATAATGAATATAATGATAAAAACGATGATGATGATAATGATAGTTATAATGATAATAATAATAATCATTCTTATAATGATATGAATAATAATGATAAAATTGTTGTTGATGATTATAACGATGATGATATTTATAATAAAAATTAAAGCGATTATAATAAAAAGGATGACGATAAAGATACTGATTATCATAATTATGATACTAATTATGATAATAATTCAAATGATTATGATCATGATGATGATGGTGAAGATGATACAGATGAAAATGGCGATAATGATAATATTGATGATTATTATGATGATAATAGCTATGATTACGAAGATCATGAAAATGACAACGACAATAATAATAATAACGACAATGACGATACTAATAACAATATAATTAAAGATAATGATAAAAATAACAATAATGATAATAATAATAATAATAATTATAAAAATTATAAAAATAATATTGACAAAGATAATAATAATCATGATAATAATAAAATTGATAAGGAAAATGATAATTATAATGATAATAATAAGAATAATGTATATGATTAGGATGATGATAATGATGAATATCATAGTAATAATAAAAATGATAATACTGATAATAATTATTTTAAAAATATTAATAATAATAATAATGCTGATAATTGTAACGACAATAATTATAAAATAATAATTATAGTAAGGATAATAATGATTATAGTAATCGTTATAATAATAATGATAATGATGATAATAATAATATTTGTAACGATAAATATATGATAATAAGAAAAATAACAATTCTAATTATAATATAATGATGTAAAAATAATAATAATAAAAATTATGATAACGATTATAATAATAAAAATAATTATGATTATAATTATGATGTTAATTATATTAATAATGATTATAATAATAATAAGGATGATAATAATAATAATAAAAATTACAATTTTAATAGTGACAATAATAAGTATAAAAATGATATTTATAAGAATAAAAAAAATGATAATGATAATAATAATAATTATGATAATTGTAATAATAATAATCATAATAATTCAAATATCTGTAATAATAATTCTATAATAATCATGATAATAATGATAATATTAATAAGTATAAAAATGATAATAATGATAACAATAATAATATTAATTATAATAATAATAATCATGATAATAACGATGATAAGGATTATAATAATAATGATAATAAAGATGATAATAATAGTAATAATAATAATAATAATGATGATAATCAATACGATAATGATGATAATATATATTGTTATAATTAGAGTAATAATGATGAAAGTTATAATTACAATGATAATAATAATAAAAATTACCGTAATGATGATAATATGATAATAATGATAATGATAATAATGATGATGATAATAATAATAATAATAATAATAATAATAACGATAATGATAATGATAATGATAATATTGATGTTAATATTAATAATTGAGATAATAATAATAATAATAATAACGATAATCATAATGATATGAATAATGATGATCATAATGTTGATAATAATAATAATAATAATGATAAAAGTAATAACAAAAATCATTATAATAATAATAATAATGTTAAATCTCATAATTGTTGAAGACACTAAAATTAATGATTATGATAATTAAAATAATAATAAATATAATGATGATAATGTTGAAAATGACGATATAAATAATGATAATAACAACATTAATCATGAAAATAATGACGATATTAACAATAAGAAAAATGACGATAACGATAATGATAATAATAATGATGATAATAATAATGATAAAAATGATAACGATTATGATATCGATGATAATAAGGATAATAATGATAGTAATAATAATAATATTATCGAAAATTATAATCATGATGACGATGATAATAAAAATTAATATTTTTATAGAAATAATAATAATATTAATAATAATAATAATATTAATAATGATAACGATGATAAAGATGATAATGATAATAATATTATTAATAACAATAATAATAATAATGATAATAATGATATTGATAATAATAGGGATAATAATGAAAAGGATAATGAAAATAATAAAGATGATTACTTAAATATTAAAGATAACAATAATGATAAAGATAATAATAATGAAAATGACAATAATAAATACAATTATGATAATAATAATGATAATAATGATAACTATTCTAACAATGATTGTCATTATGCTAAAAATAATAATGTTTATAATGATATTAATCAAAATAATAATGATAATAATGATAATTATATAAATAATGAAAATAATCATAATAATAATAATAATGGAACAATTAATGATAATGATTATGATGATAATAATGATGATAATGATAATGATGAAGATAATAATAATGATAATATTGTTAATAATGAGCATCATGATAATAATGATAATGATAATGATAATGATAAAAATAATAAATATAAGAATACTGATAAAAATAATTATAATAATAACAACGTGAATAATATTGACGATAATAAGGATAATAATCATAATAATAATAATAATAATGTTAAGGGTAATGATGATAATGATGATACTTATAATAAGAACAATCATTATTATTATAATAATAATAGTAACAATGAAAAAAGTAATAATGATAATGAAGGAAACAGTAATCATAATAATGACTAAGATAATAATAATACCAACAATAACAATAATGATGATGACAAAAATGATGATGATGATAATGATGATAATGATAGTGATGATGATGATAATGATGATGATTATGATAAGAATCATAATAATATTGATGTTAATGATAATAATAACGACAATAATTGTAGAAATAATAATCACAATAATAATAATAGTAATCGTCATCATAATAATAATAATAATAATGATCGTAATAATAATAATGATATTGATGAGAATGAGAATAATGATAATAATAATATTGATGTAGATGATAGTGAAAATAATTATGATTTTGTAAACGTATAAGAACAACGATAATTATAAAGATGATGATAAAAATAATAAGAATAATGATAATAATGATAATGATTAAAAAAAATTATAATGATAATAATGACGAAGATGATAATAATAATCATGATAATAATAATGATAATGATGAAAAAAATGATAATTATAACGAAAATAATGATGATAATGTATATGATTAAGATAATTATAATGACAAATATCATGATAATGATAAAAATTATAATAATAATGATGATGCTTATAATAATTGTTATAATAAGAAAAGTAAAAAAAATGATGTTGATGATAATAATAACGACGATAATAATAAAATAATAATCATAATAAAAACAATAATAATAGTAATCGTTATTATGATAGTTATGAGGATAATAATGATAATGATAATGATAATGATAAGGATGATGGTAATAATAATGATTATAATGATCACAAAGACAATAATAATCATAATGACAATATTAATAATAATGATAATGATAATAATGAAAATAGTAATGATGATGATAATAATGATCATGATAATGATGATAATAATGATAATAATGATGATCATGATGATAATAGCTACGATTACGAAAATTATCATGATAATGACAACGACAATAACAATAATGATGACGATCATAATAATAATAACAATATTGATGAAGATAATGATAAAAATAAAAAAAATGATGATAATAATAATGATAATTAAAAAAATTACAATGATAATATTTTTGAAAATGAAAATAATAATGATGATAATTAAAATGATAAGGAAAATTATAATTATAATGATAATTATAATAATGATGTATATGATTAAGATAATGATGATGATAAATATCATGATAATAATAGAGATGATAATAATGATGATAATTATTATAAGAATAATAATAATAATGATAATAATGATAATAATAAGGGTGATTATTATAGAATAATGATTATAACAAGAATTATGATAATTATAGTAATTTTTATAATAATAAAAATAAAGATGATAATGACGACGATGATGATGATGATGATGATGATAACAATGATAATCATGATGATGATAATGATAATCATGATAATGACAATAATGATAATCATAATGATAATAATGATTATAATAGAAATGTAAATAATAATAGTGATAATGTAATATAACCGTTATGAGAATGATATAAATAATGATGATAATTATGATAACGATGATGATGATAATGATGATGATGATAATGATGACATTAATGATGATGATGATAAGGATAATAATGATAAAAATAATAACGATGATGATGATGATAATTTATATTGATAATGATGATAATGATGATGATGCTGTTGCTTATGATAATCGTGATGATAACAATAATAATAACGTAATGGAAAACGATGTTGATAATGATAGAAACGACAATTATGATAATGACAATGATGATGATGATAATAAAGATAATGATAATGATGAAAAAAATGATGATTATAACAACAATAATGATGATAATGTATATAATTAAGATAATTATAATGATGAATATCACGATAATAATGGAAATGATATTAATAATGATGATAAAAATGATGATAATTATAAGAATAATAAAAAAAAAACCTAAAAGATAATAATAACGACGATAATTATAAAATAATGATCATAATTATGATAATAATAGTTATCGTTATAATATTAATAATGATGATAATTATGATAATAATGATGATGATGATGATATTAATAATATTTATAATAATAATCATAACGATGATGATTAGGATGACGCTGACGAAGGCAATAATGATGATGATAATAATAATTAAAATGACATTGATAATAAAATTAATAATGATAATGATAATGATGATGATGATGATAATAATATTCATAATAATGATTTTAATGATAAAAACGATTATAATGATAATGATAGTCATAATAATAATGATGATAATTACCCTTATAATGATAATAATAATATTGATAAAATTGTTGTTAATGATTATAATGATGATGATATTAACTATAAAAATTTGAAGCAATGATAATAAAAAGGATAACGATAATAATAATGATAACGGTAATGATCATAATTCAAATGATTATGATGATGATAATGATGGTGAAGATGATAATATTGATGATGGCGATAATGATATTACTGATGATTATCATAATGATAATAGCTATGATTACGAAAATCATCATGATAATGACAACGACAATAATAATAATGATGACGATGATAATAATAATAACAATGATAATAAAAATGATGATAAAAATAACAATAATGATGATGATAATATAGATAATTGAAAAAATTATAATGATAAAATTATGATATCGATGATAATAAAGATAATAATGATAGTAATAATAATAATATTAACGAAAATTATAATCATGATGACGATGATAATAAAAATTAATATTTTTATAGAAATAATAATAATATTAATAATAATAATAATATTAATAATGATAACGATGATAAAGATGATAATGATAATAATATTATTAATAACAATAATGATAATAATGATAATAATGATATTGATAATAATAGGGATAATAATGAAGAGGATAATGAAAATAATAAAGATGATTACTTAAATATTAAAGATAACAATAATGATAAAGATAATAATAATGAAAATGACAATAATAAATACAATTATGATAATAATAATGATAATAATGATAACTATTCTAACAATGATTGTCATTATGCTAAAAATAATAATGTTTATAATAATATTAATCAAAATAATAATGATAATAATGATAATTATATAAATAATGAAAATAATCATAATAATGATAATAATGGAACTATTAATGATGATGATTATGATGATAATAATGATGATAATGATAATGATGAAGATAATAATAATGATAATATTGTTAATAATGAGCATCATGATAATAATGATAATGATAATGATAATAATAAAAATAATAAATATAAGAATACTGATAAAAATAATTATAATAATAACAACGTGAATAATATTGACGATAATAAGGATATTAATCATAATAATAATAATAATAATGTTAAGGGTAATGATGATAATGATGATACTTATTATAAGAACAATCATTATTATTATAATAATAATAGTAACAATGAAAAAAGTAATAATGATAATGAAGGAAACAGTAATCATAAGAATAACTAAGATAATAATAATACCAACAATAACAATAATGATGATGACAAAAATGATGATGATGATAATGATGATGATGACAATAAAATGAATAAAAATGATGATAATAATGACGATATTGAAAATGTTAATAATAATAATGATGATGATGATGATAATAATAAAATTGTTGTTAATACTTATCATAAAAATAATATTTATGATAAGAATTAAAGTTATGATAACAAAAATGATAACGATAATAATAACTATAACTAGGATAACAATCATAATAATAATGATAATAATAATAAAGATAATAATGATGAAGATAATAATAATGATAATCATGATGATAATAATAATGATAATAACGATGAAGATGATGACAATGATGATGATGATAGTGATGATGATGATAATGATGATGATTATGATAAGAATCATAATAATATTGATGTTAATGATAATAATAACGACAATAATTGTAGAAATATAAATCACAATAATAATAATAGTAATCGTTATCATAATAATAATAATAATAATGATCGTAATAATAATAATGATATTGATGAGAATGAGAATGATGATCATAATAATATTGATGTAGATGATAGTGAAAATAATTATGATTTTGTAAACGTATAAGAATAACGATAATCATAAAGATGATGATAAAAATAATAAGAATAATGATAATAATAATAATGATTGAAAAAATTATAATGATAATAATGACGAAGATGATAATAATAATAATGATAATAATAATGATAATGATGAAAAAAATGATAATTATAACAAAAATAATGATGATAATGTATATGATTAAGATAATTATAATGACAAATATCATGATAATGATGAAAATTATAATAATATTGATGATGCTAATAATAATTGTTATAATAAGAATAGTAAAAAAATGATGTTGATGATAATAATAACGACGATAATAATAAAATAATAATCATAATAAAAACAATAATAATAGTAATCGTTATTATGATAGTTATGAGGATAATAATGATAACGATAATGATAATGATAAGGATGATGGTAATAATAATGATTATAATGATCACAAAGACAATGATAATCATAATGACAATATTAATAATAATGATAATGATAATGATAAAAATAGTAATGATAATGATAATAATGATCATGATAATGATGATAATAATGATAATAATGATGATCATGATGATAATAGCTACGATTACGAAAATTATCATGATAATGACAACGACAATAACAATAATGATGACGATCATAATAATAATAACAATATTGATGAAGATAATGATAAAAATAAAAAAAATGATGATAATAATAATGATAATTAAAAAAATTACAATGATAATATTTTCAAAAATGAAAATAATAATGATGATAATTAAAATGATAAGGAAAATTATAATTATAATGATAATTATAATAATGATGTATATGATTAAGATAATGATGATGATAAATATCATGATAATAATAGAGATGATAATAATGATGATAATTATTATAAGAATAATAATAATAATGATAATAATGATAATAATAAGGGTGATTATTATAGAATAATGATTATAACAAGAATTATGATAATTATAGTAATTTTTATAATAATAAAAATAAAGATGATAATGACGACGATGATGATGATGATGATGATGATAACAATGATAATTATGATGATGATAATGATAATCATGATAATGACAATAATGATAATCATAATGATAATAATGATTATAATAGAAATGAAAATAATAATAGTGATAATGTAATATAACCGTTATGAGAATGATATAAATAATGATGATAATTATGATAACGATGATGATGATAATGATGATGATGATAATAATGACATTAATGATGATGATGATAAGGATAATAATGATAAAAATAATAACGATGATGATGATGATAATTTATATTGATAATGATGATAATGATGATGATGCTGTTGCTTATGATAATCGTGATGATAACAATAATAATAACGATATGGAAAACGATGTTGATAATGATAGAAACGATAATTATGATAATGACAATGATGATGATGATAATAAAGATAATGATAATGATGAAAAAAATGATGATTATAACAATAATAATGATGATAATGTATATAATTAAGATAATTATAATGATGAATATCACGATAATAATGGAAATGATATCAATAATGATGATAAAAATGATGATAATTATAAAAATAATAAAAAAAAACCGAAAAGATAATAATAACGACGATAATTATAAAATAATGATCATAATTATGATAATAATAGTTATCGTTATAATATTAATAATGATGATAATTATGATAATAATGATGATGATGATGATATTAATAATATTCATAATAATAATCATAACGATGATGATTAGGATGACGCTGACGAAGACAATAATGATGATGATAATAATAATTAAAATGACATTGATAATAAAATTAATAATGATAATGATAATGATGATGATGATGATAATAATATTCATAATAATGATTTTAATGATAAAAACGATTATAATGATAATGATAGTCATAATAATAATGATGATAATTACCCTTATAATGATAATAATAATATTGATAAAATTGTTGTTAATGATTATAATGATGATGATATTAACTATAAAATTTGAAGCAATGATAATAAAAAGGATAACGATAATAATAATGATTGTCATAATTATGATAACGGTAATGATCATAATTCAAATGATTATGATGATGATAATGATGGTGAAGGTGATAATATTGATGATGGCGATAATGATATTACTGATGATTATCATAATGATAATAGCTATGATTACGAAAATCATCATGATAATGACAACGACAATAATAATAATGATGACGATGATAATAATAATAACAATGATAATAAAAATGATGATAAAAATAACAATAATGATGATGATAATATAGATAATTGAAAAAATTATAATGATAAAATTAACGAAGATGATAATAATGATAATGATAATACAAAAGATGAGGAGAATAATAATTATAATAATAATAATAATAATAATAATAATAATAATGATGTATATGATAAAGATATTGACAATGATAAATATCATGATAATAATTGACATGATAATAATGATGATAATTACTATAAAAATGATAAGAAAAATAATAATGATAATTAAGACAAGGACAATAATTATAAAATAATGATTATAATAAGAATAATAATAATTATAGTAATCGTTAGAATAATGATGATGATGATGATGATAATGATGATGATGTTAATGATAATAATAATGATCATAAGGAAGATGATGATAATGATAATGATGAGGATGAGAGTAATAATGATAATAATAATAATGATAAAAATAATAGTAATCATAATGATAATGATAATAATAATAATAATAATAATAATAACGCTCATGATTGTAATGATAATAATAACGATTATGATAAAAGTAATAATGATGATGATGATAATAATAATGATAATTATGATGATGATAATTATAATAATAACGACGATAATAAAAAATTATGATGATAAAAATGATAATGATAATAATATGAATAATAATGATGATAATGATGATGTAAACGATAAAGATGATAATGATTATGATGATAATGATAAAAATTAGGATGATGATAATGACGATGATGATGATGATGATGATGATATTGATAATATTCATGATGAGAATAATAATTATAATAGAAATGAAAATAATAATAGTAATAATGTAATATAACCGTTATGAGAATAATATAAATAATGATGATAATTATGATAACGATGATGATGATAATGATGATGATGATGATGATGATGACATTAATGATGATGATGATAAGGATAATGATGATAAGAATAATAACGATGATGATGATGATAATTTATATTGATAATGATGACAATGATGATGATGCTGTTGCTTATAATAATCGTGATGATAACAATAATGATAACGATATGGAAAACGATGTTGATAATAATAGAAACGATAATTATGATAATGACAATGATGATGATGATAATAAAAATTATGATAATGATAATGATGGCCATAATGATAATATGAATGATTATTATAATGATGATAGCTATAATAACGAAAATTATCATGATAATGACAACGACAACAATCACAATGATAACGATGATAATAATAATAACGATAATCATAAAGATGTTGATAAAAATATTAAGAATAATGATAATAATAATAATAATAATTAAAAAAATTACAAATACTAATGACGAAGATAATAAAAATAATAAAGAAAATGATAATGATGAAAAAAATTATGATTATAACAATAATAATGATGACAATGTATATGATCAAGTTAATTATAATGATGAATATCACGATAATAATGGAAATAATATTAATAATGATGATGAAAATAATGATAATTATAAGAATAATAAAAAAAAATCTAAAAGATAGTAATAACGACAATAATTATAAAATAATGACCATAATTATGATAATAATAGTTATCGTTATAATATTAATAATGATAATAATTATGATAATAATGATGATGATGATGATATTGATAATATTCATAATGATAATCATAACGATTATGATTAGGACGACGCTGACGACGACAATAATGATGATGATAATAAGGATTAAAATGACATTGATAATAATATTAATAATAATAATAATGATGATGATGATGATGATGATGATTATAATATTCATAATAATGATTTTAATGATAAAAACGATTCTAATAATAATGATAGTCATAATGATAATGATGATAATTACCCTTATAATGATGATAATAATATTGATAAAATTGTTGTTAATGATTATAATGATGATGATATTTATTATAAAATTTAAAGCAATGATAGTAAAAAGGATAACGATAATAATAATAATTGTCATAATTATGATAACGGTAATGATCATAATTCAAATGATTATGATGATGATAATGATGGTGAAGATAATAATATTGATGATGGCGATAATGATATTACTGATGATTATCATAATGATAATAGCTATGGTTACGAAAATCATCATGATAATGACAACGACAATAATAATAATAATTACGATGATAATAATAATAACAATGATAATAAGGATGATGATAAAAATAACAATAATGATGATGATAATAAAGATAATTGAAGAAATTATAATGATAAAATTAACGAAGATGATAATAATAATAATGATAATACAAAAGATGAGGGGAATAATAATTATAATAATAATAATAATAATAATAATAATGATGATGTATATGATTAAGATATTGACAATGATAAATATCATAATAGTAATTTACATGATAATAATGATGATAATTACTATAAGAATAATAAGAAAAATGATAATGATAATCAAGACAAGGACAATAATTATAAAATAATGATTATAATAAGAATAATAATAATTATAGTAATCGTTGGAATAATGATGATGATGATGATGATGATGATGATGTTGATGATAATAATGATGATCATAAGGAAGATGATGATAATGATAATGATAAGGATGAGAGTTATAATGATAATAATAATAATGAAAAAATTATAATTATCATAATGATAATGATAATAATAATGATGAAAATAATAACGCTCATGATTGTAATGATAATAATGATGATAATTATGATGATGATAATTATAATAATAACGACGATAATAAAAAATTATGATGATAAAAATGATAATGATAATAATATGAATAACAATGATGATAATGATAATGTAAACGATAAAGATGATAATGATAATGATGATAATGATAAAAATGAGGATGATGATAATGACGATGATGATGATGATGATGATATTGATAATATTTATAATGAGAATGATAACGATGATAATAAAGATAAGAATAATAACAATGATAAATAAATAAAGTAGATAATAATGATAATTATAATAATGATATAATTAAGTATAATAGTAAACATGATATTCAAGTGATGATGATAGTGATAATAATAATGATGACGATGATTATGATGATGATCATAATGATGATAATGATGATGATAATGAAAATAATAATGATGATGATAATCATGATGATGATGTATATGATAGAGATGATGATAAAAATGAATATGATGATATCAATAAAAAAGGATGATGCTATTCCTAATAATTATAATAATAATAATAATAATAATGATAATAATATGGATAATTATGATGGTATTGATGATAACAATGATAGTAATAATAAAAATAATAATGATGATGATGATAATATTAATAATGATGATAATAATTACGATAATGATAATTATAATAACGATGATGATGATAATTATGATGATGATGACGATGATGATAATGATAATGATGATAATAATGATAATGATTATAATGATGAAAATTATAATAATGATAATAATAATAACATTAATAATGATAATGATGATGATAATGATAATGATAATGATAATAATGATAATAATAAAGAAAATAAAAATAATGATAATAATGTTGTTGTTAATAATAATCAGTATGATAATGATAATAAGAATGGTATTGATAATGATAATAATGATGATCATGATGATGATGATAATAATAATAATAATGATAACAATGATAATAATAGAAATGAGAATAATAATAGTGATATCGTAATGTAACCGTTATGATAATGATACTAATAATGATGATGATTATGATAACAATGATAATGATGGTAATGATGATGATGATGATGATGATGATGATGATGATGATGATTATGATGATGATAATGATAATGACAAAAATGATAATGATGATAATGATGATAATATTAATGATTATTATAATAATGGTAGCTATGATAACAAAATTATCATAATAATGACAACGACAATGATCATAATGATAACGATGATAATAATAATAACAATAATCATGAAGATGATTATAAAAATAATAAGAAAAATGATAAAATGAATAATAATTATAAAAATTATAATGATAATATTGACGAAAATAATAATAAAAATAATGATAATAAGAATGATAAGGAAAATAATAATTATAAGGATCATAATAATAATGGTGTATATGATTAAGATAATGATAATGATAAATATCATGATAATAATGGAGATGATAATAATAATGATAATTATTACGAGAATAATAAAAATAATGATAACGATGATGATAATAAAGACGATAATTATGAAAAAATATAAACAAGAAGAATAATGATAATTTTAGAAATCTTTATTATAATAATGATGATGATGATGATGATGATAATAATGATGACAATAAGGGTGATTATGATAATAATGATGATAATGATAATGAAGATAATAATTATCATAATGATAATATTGATGATAATAATGTATACAATAATAATGATATTGATAATAACGCTCATTATAATCATGATAATGATAATGATACTGATGATTATGATGATAATCATGATGATGATGATGATAATGACAATGATGATAACGACAACGATGATGATGATGATGATCATGAAGATGATAACAAAGATGATTAGGATGACACTAACGACGACGATAATGATGATGATAATAATAATTGTAATGATAATGATTATAGTATTAATAATAATAATAATGATGATTTTGATAATAATAATGATAATAATGATGATAATAATAAAAACGATGATATTAATAATGATAGTGATTATGATTCTGATGATAATCATCCTTATAATGGTAATAATAATAATGATAAAATTGATGTTGATGATTATGATAATGATGATATTAATAATAAAAATTAAAGCGACAGTAATAAAAAAGATGACGATAATGATAATGATTATCATATTTATGATAACGACGATAATATTAATTCAAATGATTATGATGATGATGACAATGGTAAAGATTATAATGATAATGATGGCGATAATACTAATATTGATAATAATTATTATGTTAAAAGCTATAATTACAAAAATTATCATGATAATGACAACGACAATAATAATAATAATGACGATAGTAATGATAATAACAATATTAATAAAGATAATAATGAAAATAACAATAATGATTATAATAATAATGATAATCAAAAAATTTATAATAATAATATTAACGAAGATGATAACTATTATGATAATGATAAAAATAAAGAGAATAATGATAATAATAATAATAATAATAATGATGTATATAAAGAAGATGATAATAATAATAAATAATAAAATAATAATGAAGATGATAATAATAATGATAATTATTATAAAAATTATGAAAATAATAATAATGATAATAATAATAAGGACGATAATTATAAAATAACGATTTTAATGAAAATGATAATAACTATAGTAATTGTTATAATAATAATAATGATATTGATGATGAAGATAAAAATGATGATAATAAGGATGATAATGATAATAATGTTAATATTGATTTTAGTTAGGATAATAAGAATGATAATGTTGATAATAATAATAATAATACAAATAGTTATTATAATAGTAATTATAATAATTATAATAATAATAAAGATAATAATAATTATTATAATGATGATGATAATGATTAAGCTGATAGTAATAATGATGATGATAATGATGATAAAAATAATAAAAATCATGATGATTATGGTAATGATAATGATATAATAATGATAATGATAATAAGGCTAATAATAATAATGATAATAATAATGATGATGATGAAAGTGATAATGATGATAATGATAATAATAATGATAATGATAATGATAATTATAATAATGAGGACGATAATAAAAAATATGATGGAAAAAATGATAATGATAATAATATAAAAAATAATGATGATAATGATAATGTTAACGATGAAGATGATAATAATGTTGATGATAATAATGAGAATAAGGATGATGATGACGACGATAATGATGATGATGATGATAACGATGATAATCATAATGATGATAATAATGATCATGATATTAATGATATTGATAATAATTATGATGATAATAATAACGATGATGATAAAGATTAAAGTAATATTAATGATGATAAAAATAAAGTTAATAATAATAATGATAATAATAATAATGATGATATCAATAAGAATAATAGTAAACATGACACTTTAGTGTTGATAATAGTGATGATGATAATGATAATTATAATGATAATAATAAAAATTAGGATGATAGTAATAATACTATAATACTGATGATGATGATGTTGTTGTTAATGATAATTATTATGATAATGATGATAATGATGATAATGATGATAAAGATAATAACTATCATAATGATAATAATAATGATAATAATATAAAAAATAATAATGATATTGATAATAACGCTTATTATAATAATGATGATGATAAAGATAATGATGACAATGATAATAATGATTTTAATGATAATAATGATGATGATGATGATAATAACAATGATAATAATGACAACGATGATGATGATGATGATCATGAAGATGATAACAATGATGATTAGGATGACACTAACGACGACAATAATGATGATGATAATAACGATTGTAATGATAATGATTTTATTATTGATAATGATAATGATGATAGTAATGATAGGGATAATAACGCTTATAATAATAATGATTTTAATAATGATAATGATAAAAGTGATAATGTTGATGATGATAATGATAATGATAATGATGATGATAATTATAATAATGACGACGATAGTAAAAAATATGATAATAAAAATGATAATGATAATAATATAAATAATAATAATGATAATGATAATGTAAACGATGAAGACGATAATGATGATAATGATAATGATTAGAATAAGGATGATGATGACGACGATGCTGATGATGATGATGATGATAACGATGATAATCATAATAATGATAATAATGATCATGATATTAATGATATTGATAATAATTATGATGATAATAATAACGATGATGATAAAGATTAAAGTAATATCAATGATGATAAAAATAAAGTTGATAATAATAATAATAATAATGATGATATCAATAAGGATAATAGTAAACATAACATTTTAGTGTTTATAATAGTGATGATGATAATGATGATGATAATAATGATAATAAAAATAAGGATAATAGTAATAATACTATATTACTGATGATGATGATGTTGTTGTTAATGACAATTATTATGATGATGATAATAAGAATGATATTAATAATAATGATGATAATAATCATGATAATAATAATACTGATAATGATGATAATAGTAATAATAATAGAGATTAAAATAATAATAGAGATAACGTTATATAACCGTAATAATAATTATGATAATAATGTGTATGATTAAGATAATGATAATAATAAATATAAAACAATAATAAAAATAATGATGCTATTATTTATGATTATAATAATTATAGTGATAATGATAATGATATGGATAGTAATAATAATAATAATAATGACAATGATGATAATGTTAATGATGATAATAATGATAATGATGATGCTGACGAGGATGATGATAATGATAATGATGATGATAATGATGATGATGATAATGATGACAATGTTAATGATGATGATGATAATGATGATGATGACAACGATGATGATAAAGATTAGAATAATAACAATGATAATAAAAATGGAGTTGATAATAGTAAGAATAATGATTAAGATGATATGAATAAGAATAGTAGTAATCATGATATATTAGTGATGATGATAATGATGATAATGATAATGATAATGATAATAAAGCTAATAATGATGATGTTGACGATGATAATGACTAGGTTTATAGCAAAAATAAAGTTCATGATTTTAAGCATGATGACCTTTACGATGACAATTTGGACAAAAACGATAGCAATAATAACGACAATAATGATAAGAATGATGATGATAATGATGATAACGATGATGATGATGTTGCTAAAGATAAGGTTAAAGATGATGTTAATATTAATGATGTTAATAATATGGATAATGTTGTAATAATGATTTTGTTCGCAATGATATAGATGTTAATAATGTTGATAGGCACGACAGCAACAAATACGACATTAACGATGTTGATAATAATAATTATATTGATAATATTGCTAATTCTATTACTTATGATGATGATAAGAATGATGATGATAGTGACGTTGATAATGATGATGATGATGATTATAATATTAATAATGATGATGATAATGATAATTATGATTTTGATTATGATGCTTATAATAATAATGGTAATAACAAAACAATAATAACAATAATAATCATGATGATAAAAATACAAATTATTATAATAATTATGATAATAATAATAATAATTATTAAAATAATAATAATGATAATAAAAATAATAATAATGTCTATAATAATAATAATTATAATAATGACGATAATGATAACGTTGATAATAATATTAATGATAATAATCATAAAACCAATAGATGACAAATAAGAGATACTTTATCGAGATTTTTTAGGCTTCCTTTTTCCTTTCCCCTGATTTAAATAAAACCGAGAGTGTCAGTCTTAACAAGAGGTTTTTATGGGGGAGCCATGGTCACCTCTTTTTATGTGGCTGTGTCGCTGAGAATATCATAATATAACCACGACTGGTATTTAGTATATGCAGTTGGACTTAGGTGGTCTATTCGATGTATGTAATAAGGCAAGCAAGGTGCACTAAAACTTTTTTTTTTTTTTTTTTCTTTTGTATAGAAAACTATTTACTGTCCGATCATCTTGAGCGAAAATCATGATGATGATGATAATAATAACAATTACAATAGTTGTTACAATGACGGTGATAATAATAATAAATAAGATAATATCGATTTCAATTATAATACTGATGATAATAATGATAATGATAATTCTAGTAATGATGATAATGATAATGATAATGATGATGATGATGATGATAAAAATAATAATGATGACAATGATGATGATATTGATGATGACGATGATAACGATGAAAATGATGATAAAAATAATAATGATAATGATAATAATAATGATGATGATGATAATAATGATGATGATCACGATGATAACGATGATAATAAGAATGACGTCGATGACAACGATAAATTCATTGACAACAACGTTGATTACGATGATGATGATAATGATATTGACGAAGATGATGATGATGATGATAATGATTAAAATAATGTTAATGGTAATGATAATGATAGTAATAATTATTATAATGACAATAATAAAATCGACGATTATTAGGATAAGGAAAAGGACGACGTCAACGACAACGACAGTGACAATAACGACGACGGTAATACGACAAAGCTGATGACAACGTCGAATATAATAATGGGGATAATGATGATGATTATAATAAGGATAATGATGATGATGATTATGATGATGATAATCATGATGAAGATAATAATGATAAAGATGATGATGATAATTATGATGATGATAATGATCATGATAAAGATAATGATGATGAAGATGATGATAATGATGATGATGATCATAAAGATGACGTTGAAGATGATGTCAACATTGTAGGTGATGTGTATATTGATAATGTTGATAATGTTTAAATTTTTCCCGATGACATAGGTGATAATAATTTTAATAGGCACGACAGCAATTGATACGACATTAAAAATGTCGACAATAATAATGATAATGATAATAATGCTGATTTTAACAATAACTATGATGATAAGTATGATGACGTTAATGACGTTTTTAATGATAATAAAAATGATTATAATATTGATGATGATAATAATGATAATAATGATGATAATAATGATGATAATAATATTGAAAATGATGATGATGATGATGATGATAGCGATAGTTATAATAATGATAATGATGAAGATGATGATACTGATGATGATGATGATGATTATGATAACGATGATAATAATTATAATAATGATAATAATGAATATGATCGTAATAATAAAAATGATGTTGCTATTCCTCATGATTATAATAATAATAATGATAATGATAATGATATAGATAACAATAATGATAGTGATAATCACGATGATGATGATGTTAGTAATGATAATAGTGATATTGATTATGCTTATGAGAATAATAATTATGATAATAATGATGATATTGATGATAATGATAATTATGATGATGATGATGATGATTCTGACGATAAGGATGAGAATAAAGATAATGTTAATATTAATGATGTTAATAATATGGATAATGTTGATGATAATGATTTTGTTTGCAATGATATAGATGATGATAATGTTGATAGGCAGGACAGCCATGAAATACGACATTAACGATGTTAACGATAATTAGTATAATAATAATATTGCTAATTCTATAACTGATGATGATGATAAGGTTGATGATGATAATGACGTTGATAATGATGATGATGATGATTATGATAATTATGATGATGATGATAAAAATGATAATGATAATACTGATATTGATAATAATTATAATAATAATGGTGATGACGACATCAACGACAATAATTACTCCAATAAAAAAAACGATGATCACTATGATAATGATGATGATGATGATGATTATGATTTTGATAATGATGATTATGATAATAACAATAATAATAATGACGATAATAATAATGTCGATAATAATAATAATGATAATAATGATAAAACTAAGAGATAACAGATCGAAGATACTCCATCCAGATCTTTTTTGCTTCCCTGTTTTCTACCTTCGATGCCAATAAAGCTAAGAGTGTTAATGTTAACGAGAGCTTTCTGACGGGAGAGTTTTGGTCGCCTCTCTCTTTGTGGCTGTGTCGCTGAAGATATCATGATATAACAACGACTGGTATTCGTTATATAGAGTTGGACTTAGGTGCTCAATTCAAAGTATATGATAAGGCGAGCACGGGGCGCAATTGTTTTTTTTTTTTTCTTTTGTATAGAAAACTATACACTGTCCGATCGTCTTGAGCAAGAATTATGATTATGATAATTATGATAACAATGATAATAATAAGGAATATCAAAATAAAAATATTAAAAATAATAACGATTATAATAATAATAATGATGATAATAATAAATATAATAATGATGATGATGTTGATGATAATAATGATAATCATAATAAAAAATGATAAGGATGATAATGATGATAATGATAATGATGATGATAATGATGATAAAATTAATAAAAATCATGATAATTATGGTAATGATAATGATAATAATAATGATAATGATAACAACGCTAATAATAATAATGATAGAAATAATGATGATGATGAAAGTGATAATGATAATGATGATAATAATAATGATAATGATGATGATAATTATAATAATGACGACGATAGTAAAAAATATGATGATGAAAATGATAATGATAATAATATAAATAATAATTATGATAATGATAATGTAAACGATGAAGATGATAATGATGTTTATGATAATGATTTGAATAAAGATGATGATGACGACGATGATGATGATGATGATGATGATGATAACGATGATAATCATAATGATGATAATAATCATCATGATATTAATGATATTGATAATAATTATGATGATAATAATAACGATGATGATAAAGATTAAAGTAATATCAATGATAATTAAAATGAAGTTGATAATAATAATAATAATTATAATGATATCAATAAGGATAATAGTAAACATAACATTTTAGTGTTGATAATAGTGATGATGATAATGATGATGATAATGATGATAATAAAAATAAGGATGATAGTAATAATACTATATTACTGATGATGATGATGTTGTTGTTAATGATAATTATTATGATGATGATAATAAGAATAATATTGATAATGATGATGATAATGATCATGAAAATAAATATACTGATAATGATGATAATAGTAATAATAATAGAGATAAAAATAATTATAGAGATAACGTAATATAACCGTTATAAAAATGATAATCATGATGATAATAATTATGATACTGATGACCATGATAATGATGATGATAATGATGATGATAATTATGATGATGATGATGATGATAACAATAATATTATTAATGACTATTGGAATGATAATAGCAATAATAACAAAAATCATTTTGACAATGACAACGACAATAATTATATTGATAACGATTATAATAATAATAACGATATTAATAAAGATGATAGTAAAAAAAATCATAATGATAATAATAATGATGATAATTTGGAATAATATAATGATGATTATAATAAAAATGATAATAATAATAATGGTAACCATGATGATGATGTATATGATCAAAATGATGATAATAATAAAATTAATGATAATGATGGATATAACAATGATGATAATGATAATAATGATGATAATAATGATAGGAATGATAATAATAATAATGTTAATAATAATAATAACGACGATAATTATAGAAATAATAATTACAATAATAATAATAATAGTTATCGTAATAATAATTATGATAAAAATAATAATAATAATAATAATAATAATAGTAATAATAATAATAATGATGTTAATGTGGATGAGGATGATAATGAAAATAACAATTATGTTAATGATAGTGATAATGATGATGATATTGTTGTTGCTTATTATAATGATCAAGATAATTTTGATGAAAATGGGAGTGGTAATAATAAAAATGACAACGATACTAATATTAATAATTATTATTATGATAACGATGACGAATATAATAATAATCATGATGGTGATGATAATAATGATGATGATGTTTATTATGATAATATTAATGACTATAATGAGAATTATAGCTATAATAACGAAAATCATTATGATAATGACAACAACAATAATTATTATGATAACGATAATAAGAATAATAACGATAATTATAAACATGATGATTAAAAAAATTGTAACGAAAATTGTTATAATGATATAGTTTAAAATTATAATAATAATAATGTTAAAAAATTATAATAATGATTACAATGAAAATAATAATAATAATAATAATGATAATGATGATAATAAGAAAAATCATAATGATAATTATAATCATGATAATAATGTGTATGATAAAGATAATGATAATAATAAATATGAAAACAATAATAAAAATGATGATGCTATTTTTTATGATTATGATAATAATAGTGATAATGATAATAATATGGATAGTAATAATGATATTAATAATGACGATGATGATAATGTTAATGATGATAATAATGATAATGATGATGCTGATGAGAATGATGATGATGATAATTATGATGATAATGATGATGATGATAATGATGATAATGTTAATGATGATGATGATTATAATGATGATGACAACGATGATGATAAAGATTAGAATAATAACAATGATAATAAAAATGAAGTTGATAATAGTAAAAATAATGATAAAGATAATATGAATAAGGATAGTAGTAATCATGATATATTAGTGATGATAATAATGATGATGATGATAATGATGATGATAATGATGATAATTAAAATGAGGATGATAGTAATAATACTATATTACTGATAATAATAATGTTGTTGTTCATGTAAATTATTATGATGATGATAATAAGAATGATATTGATAATGATGATGATAATGATCATGATAATGATAATACTGATAATGATGATTATAGTAATAATAATTGAGATAAAATTAATAATAGAGATAACGTAATATAACCGTAATAATAATGATAATAATGATGATAATAATTATGATAATGATGACGATGATAATGATGATGATGATGATGATGATGATGATAATGATAATGAAGATAACAATAATATTATTAATGACTATTGGAATGATAATAGCTATAATAACAAAAATCATAATGATAATGACAACGATAATAATTATTTTAATAACGATTATAATAATAATAACGATAATAATAAAGATGATCGTAAAAAAATCATAATGATAATGATAATGATGATAATTTAGAATAATATAATGATGATAATAATAAAAATGATAATAATAATAATGGTAACCATGATAATGATGCATATGATCAAAATGATGATAATAATAAAATTAATGATAATGATGGATATAACAATGATGATAATGATAATAATGATGATAATGATGATAGGAATGATAATAATAATAATGTTAATAATAATAATAACGACGATAATTATAGAAATAATAATTACAATAATAATAATAATAGTTATCGTAATAATAATTATGATAAAAATAATAATAATAATAATAATAGTAATAATAATAATAATAATGTTAATGTGGATGAGGATGATAATGAAAATAACAATTATGTTAATGATAGTGATAATGATGATGATATTGTTCTTGCTTATTATAATGATCATGATAATTTTGATGAAAATGGGAGTGGTAATAATAAAAATGACAACGATTCTGATAATAATAATTATTATTACGATAACGATGACGACTATAATAATAATCATGATGGTGATGATAATAATGATGATGATGTTTATTATGATAATATTAATGACTATAATGAGAATTATAGCTATAATAACGAAAATCATTATGAAAATGACAACAACAATAATTATTATGATAACGATAATAAGAATAATAACGATAATTATAAACATGATGATTAAAAAAATTGTAACGAAAATTGTTATAATGATATAGTTTAAAATTATAATAATAATAATGTTTAAAATTATAATGATGATTACAATGAAAATAATAATAATAATAATAATGATAATGATGATAATAAGAAAAATCATAATGATAATTATAATCATGATAATAATGTGTATGATAAAGATAATGATAATAATAAATATGAAAACAATAATAAAAATGATGATGCTATTTTTTATGATTATGATAATAATAGTGATAATGATAATAATATGGATAGTAATAATGATATTAATAATGACGATGATGATAATGTTAATGATGATAATAATGATAATGATGATGCTGATGAGAATGATGATGATGATAATTATGATGATAATGATGATGATGATAATGATGATAATGTTAATGATGATGATGATTATAATGATGATGACAACGATGATGATAAAGATTAGAATAATAACAATGATAATAAAAATGAAGTTGATAATAGTAAAAATAATGATAAAGATAATATGAATAAGGATAGTAGTAATCGTGATATATTAGTGATGATAATAATGATGATGATGATAATGATGATGATAATGATGATAATTAAAATGAGGATGATAGTAATAATACTATATTACTAATAATAATAATGTTGTTGTTCATGTAAATTATTATGATGATGATAATAAGAATGATATTGATAATGATGATGATAATGATCATGATAATGATAATACTGATAATGATGATTATAGTAATAATAATAGAGATAAAATTAATAATAGAGATAACGTAATATAACCGTAATAATAATGATAATAATGATGATAATAATTATGATAATGATGACGATGACAATGATGATGATGATGATGATGATGATGATAATGATAATGAAGATAACAATAAAATTATTAATGACTATTGGAATGATAATAGCTATAATAACAAAAATCATAATGATAATGACAACGATAATAATTATTTTAATAACGATTATAATAATAATAACGATAATAATAAAGATGATCGTAAAAAAAATCATAATGATAATGATAATGATGATAATTTAAAATAATATAATGATGATAATAATAAAAATGATAATAATAATAATGGTAACCATGATGATGATGTATATGATGAAAATGATGATAATAATAAAATTAATGATAATGATGGATATAACGATGATGATAATGATAATAATGATGATAATGATGATAGGAATAATAATAATAATAATGTTAATAATAATAATAACGACGATAATTATAGAAATAATAATTACAATAATAATAATAATAGTTATCGTCATAATAATTATGATAATAATAATAATAATAATAATAATAATAATAATAGTAATAATAATAATAATAATGTTAATGTGGATGAGGATGATAATGAAAATAACAATTATGTTAATGATAGTGATAATGATGATGATATTGTTGTTGCTTATTATAATGATCAAGATAATTTTGATGAAAATGGGAGTGGTAATAATAAAAATGACAACGATACTAATATTAATAATTATTATTATGATAACGATGACGAATATAATAATAATCATGATGGTGATGATAATAATAATGATGATGTTTATTATGATAATATTAATAATTATAATGAGAATTATAGCTATAATAACGAAAATCATTATGATAATGACAACAACAATAATTATTATGATGACGATAGTAAGAATAATAACGATAATTATAAACATGATGATTGATATAATGATGATGAAAATGGTAATAATAATATTGTTTAAAATTATAATAATAATAATGTTAAAAATTATAATGATAATTATAATGAGAATAATAATAATAATGATAATGATGATGATAAAAAAAATCATAAAGATAATGATAATCATGATAATAATGTGTATTATAAAGATAATGATAATAATAAATATGAAAACGATATTAAAAATGATGATGCTATTTTTTACGATTATAATAATGATAGTGATAATGATAATGATACGGATAGTAATAATAATAATAATAATAATGACGATAATGATAATGTTAATAATGATAATAATGATAATGATGATGCTGATGAGGATGATGATGATGATAATGATAATGATAATGATGATGATGATAAGATGATAATGTTAATAATGATGATGATGATGATGATGATGATGACAACGATGATGATCAAGATTAGAATAATAACAATGATAATAAAAATAGAGTTGATAATAGTAATAAAAATGATAAAGAAAATATGATTAAGGAAAGTAGTAATCATGATATATAAGTAATGATGATGATGATAATGATGATAATGATGATGATAATTAAGCTAATAATAATGATGTTGACGATGATGATGACTAGGTTTATAGCAAAAATTATGTTCATGATTTTAAGCATGATTACCTTTACGATGACAATTTGGACAAAGACGATAGCAATAATAACGACGCTAATGATAAGAATGATGATGATAATAATGATGACGATGATGATGATGATGATAAAGATAAGGATAAAGATGATGTTAATATTAATGATGTTAATAATATGGATAATGTTGTAATTATGATTTTGTTCGCAATGATATAGATGGTGATAATGTTGATAGGCCCGACAGCAATAAATACGACATTAACGATGTTGATAATGATAATTATATTGATAATATTGCTAATTCTATTACTTATGATGATGATAAGGATAATGATGATAATGACGTTGATAATGATGATGATAATGATTATAATATCAACGATGATGATAATGATAATGATAATGATAATGCTGATGTTAAAGATAATTATAATATTAATGATGATAAGGACGACGTTATTGACAATAATTACTCCAATGACAAAAACGATGATTACTTTGATGATGATGATAATAATGATGATTATGATTTTGATGATAATGCTTATAATAATAATGGTAATAACAAAACAATGATAATAAAAATGTTTATAATAATAATTATCATAATGATAAAAATACAAATTATCATAATAATAATAATAAAAATAATAATAATTATAATAATACTAATGATAATAAAAATAATAATAATGTCTATAATAATAATAATTATAATAATGACGATAATGATAACGTTGATAATAATATTAATGATAATAATCATAAAACCAATAGATGACAAATAAGAGATGCTCTATCAAGATTTTTTAGGCTTCCCTTTTCCTTTCCCTGATTTAAATAAAACCGAGAGTGTCAGTCTTAACAAGAGGTTCTTATGGGGGAGCCATGGTCACCTCTTTTTATGTGGCTGTGTCGCTGAGAATATCATAATATAACCACGACTGGTATTCAGAATATGCAGTTGGACTTAAGTGGTCTATTCGATGTATGTAATAGGGCAAGCAAGGTGCACTAAAACTTTTTTTTTTTTTTTTTTTCTTTTGTATAGAAAACTATTTACTGTCTTAAGCGAAAATCATGATGATGCTGATAATAATAACAATCACAATAACTGTTACAATGACGGTGATAATAATAATAAATAAGATTATATCGATTTCAATAATAATGCTGATGATAATAATGATAATGATGGTAATAATAATGATGATAATGATGATAATAATGATAATGATGATTATAGTAATGATGATAATGATAATGATAATGATGATGATAATGATGATAATGATAATAATGATGACAATGATGATGATAATGATGATGACAATGATAACGATGATAATGATGATAAAAATAATAATGATAATGATAATGATTATGATGATTATGATAATAATGATGATGATCACGATGATAACGATGATGATAAGAATGACGTCAATGACAACGATAAATTCATTGACAACAACGTTGATTACGATGATGATGATGATGATATTGACGAAAATGATGATGATGATGATAATGATTAAAATAATGTTAATGGTAATGATGATGATAGTAATAATTATTATAATGACAATAATAAAATCGACGATTATTAGGATAAGGAAAAGGACGACGTCGACGACAACGACAGTGACGATAACGACGATGGTAATACGACAAAGATGATGACAACGTTGAATATAATAATGAGGATAATGGTGATGATTATAATAAGGATAATGATGATGATGATAATGATGATGATAATCATGATAAAGATAATAATGATAAAGATGATGATGATAATTATGATGATGATGATGATCATGATAAAGAAAATAATGATGAAGATGATGATAATGATGATGATGATCATGAAGATGACGTTAAAGATGATGTCAACATTGTAGGTGATGTGTATATTGATAATGTTGATAATGTTTAAATTTTTCCCGATGACATAGGTAATGATAATATTAATAGGCACGACAGCAATTAATACGACATTAACAATGACGACAATAATAATGATAATGATAATAATGCTGATTTTAACAATAACTATGATGATAAGTATGATAACGTGAATGACGTTTACAATGATAATAAGAATGATTATAATATTGATGATGATAATAATGATAATAATGATAATAATAATGATAATAATAATATTGAAAATGATGATGATGATGATGATGATGATGATAGCGATAGTTATAATAATGATAATGATGAAAATGATGATACTGATGATGATGATGATGATTATGATAACGATGATAATAGCTATAATAATGATAATAATGAATATGATCATAATAATAAAAATAATGTTGCTATTTTTTATGATTATGATAATAATAATGAAAATGATAATTATATAGATAACAATAATGATAGTGATAATCACGATGGTGATGATGTTAGTAATGATAATAGTGATATTGATGATGCTTATGAGAATAATAATGATGATAATAATGATGATATTGATGATAATGATAATGATGATGATGATGATGATGATTATGACGATAAGGATGAGAATAAAGATAATGTTAATATTGTTGATGTTAATAATATGGATAATGTTGATGATAATGATTTTGTTTGCAATGATATAGATGATGATAATGTTGATAGGCAGGACAGCCATAAAATACGACATTAACGATGTTAACGATAATAAGTATAATGATAATATTGCTAATTCTATAACTGATGATGATGATAAGGTTGATGATGATAATGACGTTGAAAATAAGGATGATGATGATGATAAAAATGATGATGATAATACTGATATTGATAGTAATTATAATAATAATGGTGATAAAGACGACATCAACGATAATAATTATTCCAATAAAAAAAACGATGATCACTATGATAATGATGATGATGATGATGATTATGATTTTGATAATAATAAAGATGGTGATGATAATAATGATGATAATGATAATAATGACGATAGTCATGATAATAAAAATGATAACAATGATGATTATAATTATAATTATAATAATAATGATGATGATCACAATAATAAAAATAATAATAATAAAAATAATATTATTAATAATAATAATGATGATTATGATAATAATGGTTATAATAAAACAATGTTAATGATAATGTTGATACTTATAATAATAATGATGATAGAAAAACAAATTATTATAATAATAATGATAATAATAATGATAATAATAATAAGAAAAACGATAATAACAATAATAATAATGTCCATAATAATAATAATTAAATAATGACGATAATGATAATGTTGATAATAATATTACTGATAATAATAATAAAACCAATAGATGACAGATTGGAAAAACCCCATCCAGATTTTTTAGGCTCCTCTTTTTCCTCCCCCAGATTTAAATAAAGCCAAAAAAGTCAATCTTAACAAGAGGTTTTTATAGAGGAGCCATGGTCACCTTATTTTATAAGGCTGTGTCGCTGAGAATATCGTAATATAACCACGACTGGTATTAAGTATATAGAGTTGAACTTAGGTGGTCCATCCGATAAATGTAATGAGGCAACCAAGGTGCGCTAATACTTTTTTTTTTCTTTTGTATAGAAACTATACACTGTCCGATCGTCTTAAGCGAGAATCATAATAATGATGATAATTATAACAATGACAATAATTATCACAATGATGGTGATAATAATTATAAATAAGACAATAGCAATATTAATAATAATAATGATGATAATATTTAAAATGATAATAATAATAGTCATGATAATGATAATAATAATAATGATAATGATAGTAATAAAAATAATGATAATAATGATGTTGATGATGATGATAATGATAATGATGAAAATGATAAGGATTAAAATGATGATAATGATGATGATGATGATGATGATAAAAATAATAACGATGACCATAATAATGATAATGATAATTATAATAATGATGATGATAATAATGATCATGATGATAATAATGATGATGATGATTATGATGATAATGATAACAATGATAATAATAATGATGATGATGATGATTATGATGATGATGATGATACTGATGAAGATGATGATAATAATGATGATGATGATGATGATAATAATGATGATGATGATAATGATGATGATGATTATGATAATGATGGTGATAATTATAGTAATGACAATAATGATAGCAAGGATGTTAAGGATAAGGAAGAGGACAACGTTGACGACGACGACAGTGGCAATGGTGACGACAACAAAACAAAGAAGATGATGATGACGATAACTATAATAATAAGAATAATGATAATAATAATGCTCATAATAATAATGATAATGATAATGATGATCACGATGATAACGATGATAATAGAAGTGACGTCAACGACACCGGTAAATTCATTGACAAAAACGACGATTACGATGATGATGATGATGATGATATTGACGATGATGATGACGATGATGATGATAATGATAATAATAATGTTAATGATAATGATGATGATAGTAATAATTATGATTATGACAATAATAAAAACGAGGATAATTAGGAGAAGAAAGAAAACGACGTCGACGACAACGACAGTGACAATAACAACGACGGTAATACGACAAAGATGATGACAACGTCGACTATAATTATAAGGATAATGATGATGATTATAATAATGATGATGATAATAATAATAATGATGATGATAATCATGATAAAGGTCATAATGATAAAGATGATGATGATAATTATGATGATGATGATGATGATCTTGATAAAGATAATGATGATGAAGATGATGTTGATGATTATGATAATGATCATGAAAATGACGATAAAGATGATTTTAACATTGTTGGGGATGTGTATATTGATAATGTTAATAATGTTAAAATTTTTCGCGGTCACATAGATGATGATAATGTTAATAGACACGACAGCAATTAATACGACAATAATAATGTTGACAATAATAATGATAATGATAATAATGCTGATTTCAACAATAATTATGATGATAAGGATGATGATGTTAAAGCCGTTTATAATGATAATAAAAATGATTATTATATTTATAATTATAATTAAAATGATGATGATAATAATTATTGATGATAATGATATTGAAAATAATGATGATTATGATGATGATGATAACGATAGTGATAATAATGTTAATGATAAAGATGATGATACTGATGATGATTATGATAACGATAGTTATAATTATAATGATGATGATAATGATGATAAAGATAATAATCAGTATAATAATAATAATGATGATAATAATATATAAAATAATAAAGATATTGATAATAACGCTAATTATAATAATGATAATGATATTAATAATGATGATTATTATGATGATTATGATTATGATGAAAATGATAACGATGACGAAGATAATAATAATTATGATGATGATGATAAAGATGACGTTAAAGATAAGTTCTACATTGTTGGTGAAGTGTAGATTGATAATAATGATGATGTTGGAATTTTTTGCTATGACAGAGATGATTATGATGTAAATAGAAACAACAGCAATGGATATAACATTAACGATGTTTACAATAATAATGTTGATAATAATTATGCTTATTCTAACAATAAAGATAATGATAAATATGATGATGATAATGACGTTAATAATAATCATGATAATGATTATAATATTGATGATGATGATTGTAATAATGATAATGATAATCATGATTATGATGATGATAATAATAATAATAATGATAAAAACAACGTCGACGACAATAATTACTCCAACGTTGAAAACGATGATCACTATGGTAATGATCATGATGATATTAATTATAATTTTGATAATGATGATTATGATAATGATGATAATAAAGATGATTATAATAATGATGATGATGATGATGATAATGATAATAATAAAGATGGTGATGATAATGATGATGATGATAATGATAATAATGACGATAGTCATGATAATGATAATGATAACAATGATGATTATAATTATAATTATAATAATAATGATGATGATCACAATAATAATAATAATAATGATAAAAATAAAATTTATTAATAATAATAATAATGATTATGATAATAATGGTTATAATAAAACAATGTTAATGATAATGTTGATACTAATAATAATAATGATGATAGAAATACAAATTATTATAATAATAATGATAATAATAATGATAATAATAATAAGAAAAACGATAATAACAATAATAATAATGTCCATAATAATAATAATTAAATAATGACGATAATAATAATGTTGATAATAATATTACTGATAATAATAATAAAACCAATAGATGACAGATTGGAAAAACCCCATCCAGATTTTTTAGGCTCCTCTTTTTCCTCCCCCAGATTTAAATAAAGCCAAAAAAGTCAATCTTAACAAGAGGTTTTTATAGAGGAGCCATAGTCACCTTATTTTATAAGGCTGTGTCGCTGAGAATATCGTAATATAACCACGACTGGTATTAAGTATATAGAGTTGGACTTAGGTGGTCCATCCGATAAATGTAATGAGGCAACCAAGGTGCGCTAATACTTTTTTTTTTCTTTTGTATAGAAACTATACACTGTCCGATCGTCTTAAGCGAGAATCATAATAATGATGATAATTATAACAATAACAATAATTATTACAATGATGGTAATAATAATTATAAATAAGACAATAGCAATATTAATAATAATAATGATGATAATATTTAAAATGATAATAATAATAGTCATGATAATGATAATAATAATAATGATAATGATAGTAATAAAAATAATGATAATAATGATGTTGATGATGATAATAATGATAATGATGAAAATGATAAGGATTAAAATGATGATAATGATGATGATGATGATGATGATAAAAATAATAACGATGACCATAATAATGATAATGATAATTATAATAATGATGATGATGATAATAATGATCATGATGAAAATAATGATGATGATTATGATGATGATGATAACGATGATAATAATAATGATGATGATGATGATTATGATGATGATGATGATACTGATGATGATGATGATAATAATGATGATGATGATGATGATAATAATGATGATGATGATAATGATGATGATGATTATGATAATGATGGTGATAATTATAGTAATGACAATAATGATAGCAAGGATGTTAAGGATAAGGAAGAGGACAACGTTGACGACGACGACAGTGGCAATGGTGACGACAACAAAACAAAGAAGATGATGATGACGATAACTATAATAATAAGAATAATGATAATAATAATGCTCATAATAATAATGATAATGATAATGATGATCACGATGATAACGATGATAATAGAAGTGACGTCAACGACATTGCAAAATTCATTGACAAAAACGACGATTACGATGATGATGATGATGATGATATTGACTATGATGATGATGATGATGATGATAATGATAATAATAATGTTAATGATAATGATGATGATAGTAATAATTATGATTATGACAATAATGAAAACGAGGATAATTAGGAGAAGAAAGAAAACGACGTCGACGACAACGACAGTGACAATAACAACGACGGTAATACGACAAAGATGATGACAACGTCGACTATAATTATAAGGATAATGATAATGATTATAATAATGATGATGATAATAATAATAATGATGATGATAATCATGATAAAGGTCATAATGATAAAGATGATGATGATAATTACGATGATAATGATGATGATCTTGATAAAGATAATGATGATGAAGATGATGTTGATGATTATGATAATAATCATGAAAATGACGATAAAGATGATTTAAACATTGTTGGGGATGTGTATATTGATAATGTTAATAATGTTATAATTTTTCGCGGTCACATAGATGATGATAATGTTAATAGACACGACAGCAATTAATACGACAATAATAATGTTGACAATAATAATGATAATGATAATAATGCTGATTTCAACAATAATTATGATGATAAGGATGATGATGTTAAAGCCGTTTATAATGATGATAAAAATGATTATTATATTGATAATTATAATTGAAATGATGATGATAATAATTATTGATGATAATGATATTGAAAATAATGATGATTATGATGATGATGATAACGATAGTGATAATAATGTTAATGATAAAGATGATGATACTGATGATGATTATGATAACGATAGTTATAATTATAATGATGATGATAATGATGATAAAGATAATAATTAGTATAATAATAATAATAATGATAATAATATATAAAATAATAAAGATATTGATAATAACGCTAATTATAATAATGATAATGATATTAATAATGATGATAATGATGATGATTATGATTATGATGAAAATGATAACGATGACAAAGATAATAATAATAATGATGATGATGATAAAGATGACGTTAAAGATAAGTTCTACATTGTCGGTGAAGTGTAGATTGATAATATTGATGATGTTGGAATTTTTTGCTATGACAGAGATGATTATGATGTAAATAGAAACAACAGCAATGGATATAACATTAACGATGTTTACAATAATAATGTTGATAATAATAATGCTTATTCTAACAATAAAGATAATGATAAATATGATGATGATAATGACGTTAATAATAATCATGATAATGATTATAATATTGATGATGATGATTGTAATAATGATAATGATAATCATGATTATGATGATGATAATAATAATAATAATGATAAGAACAACGTCGACGACAATAATTACTCCAACGTTGAAAACGATGATCACTATGGTAATGATCATATTGATATTAATTATAATTTTGATAATGATGATTATGATAATGATGATAATAAAGATGATTATAATAATGATGATGATCATTATATTAATAATAATAATGATGATGATGATGATGATAATGATAATAATAAAGATGGTGATGATAATGATGATGATGATAATGATAATAATGACGATAGTCATGATAATGATAATGATAACAATGATGATTATAATTATAATTATAATAATAATGATGATGATCACAATAATAATAATAATAATAATAATAAAAAAAATAAAATTTATTAATAATAATAATAATGATTATGATAATAATGGTTATAATAAAACAATGTTAATGATAATGTTGATACTAATAATAATAATGCTGATAGAAATACAAATTATTATAATAATAATGATAATAATAATGATAATAATAATAAGAAAAACGATAATAACAATAATAATAATGTCCATAATAATAATAATTAAATAATAACGATAATGATAATGTTGATAATAATATTACTGATAATAATAATAAAACCAATAGATGACAGATTGGAAAAACCCCTTCCAGATTTTTTAGGCTCCCCTTTTTCCTCCCCCAGATTTAAATAAAGCCAAAAACGTCAATCTTAACAAGAGGTTTTTATAGAGGAGCCATGGTCACCTTATTTTATAAGGCTGTGTCGCTGAGAATATCGTAATATAACCACGACTGGTATTTAGTATATAGAGTTGGACTTAGGTGGTCCATCCGATAAATGTAATGAGGCGACCAAGGTGCGCTAATACTTTTTTTTTTCTTTTGTATAGAAACTATACACTGTCCGATCGTCTTAAGCGAGAATCATGATAATGATGATAATTATAACAATGACAATAATTATTACAATGATGGTGATAATAATTACAAATAAGACAATAGGAATATTAATAATAATAATGATGATAATAATTAAAATGATAATAATAATAGTCATGATGATGATAATAATAATAATGATAATGATAGTAATAAAAATAATGATAATAATGATGTTGATGATGATAATAATGATAATAATGAAAATGATAAGGATTAAAATGATGATAATGATGATGATGATGATGATGATAAAAATAATAACGATGACCATAATAATGATAATGATAATTATAATAATGATGATGATGATAATAATGATGATGATGATAATAATGATGATGATGATTATGATGATGATGATAACGATGATAATAAGAGTGATGATGATGATGATTATGATGATGATGATGATACTGATGATGATGATGATAATAATGATGATGATGATGATGATAATAATGATGATGATGATAATGATGATGATGATTATGATAATGATGGTGATAATTATAGTAATGACAATAATGATAGCAAGGATGTTAAGGATAAGGAAGAGGACAACGTTGACGACGACGACAGTGGCAATGGTGACGACAACAAAACAAAGAAGATGATGATGACGATAACTATAATAATAAGAATAATGATAATAATAATGCTCATAATAATAATGATAATGATAATGATGATCACGATGATAACGATGATAATAGAAGTGACGTCAACGACAACGGTAAATTCATTGACAAAAACGACGATTACGATGATGATGATGATGATGATATTGACGATGATGATGATGATGATGATGATAATGATAATAATAATGTTAATGATAATGATGATGATAGTAATAATTATGATTATGACAATAATGAAAACGAGGATAATTAGGAGAAGAAAGAAAACGACGTCGACGACAACGACAGTGACAATAACAACGACGGTAATACGACAAAGATGATGACAACGTCGACTATAATTATAAGGATAATGATGATGATTATAATAATGATGATGATAATAATAATAATGATGATGATAATCATGATAAAGATCATAATGATAAAGATGATGATGATAATTATGATGATGATGATGATGATCTTGATAAAGATAATGATGATGAAGATGATGTTGATGATTATGATGATGATCATGAAAATGACGATAAAGATGATTTTAACATTGTTGGGGATGTGTATATTGATAATGTTAATAATGTTAAAATTTTTCGCGGTCACATAGATGATGATAATATTAATAGACACGACAGCAATTAATACGACAATAATAATGTTGACAATAATAATGATAATGATAATAATGCTGATTTCAACAATAATTATGATGATAAGGATGATGATGTTAAAGCCGTTTATAATGATAATAAAAATGATTATTATATTGATAATTATAATTAAAATGATGATGATAATAATTATTGATGATAATGATATTGAAAATAATGATGATTATGATGATGATGATAACGATAGTGATAATAATGTTAATGATAAAGATGATGATACTGATGATGATTATGATAACGATAGTTATAATTATAATGATAATGATAATGATGATAAAGATAATAATTAGTATAATAATAATAATGATGATAATAATATATAAAATAATAAAGATATTGATAATAACGCTAATTATAATAATGATAATGATATTGATAATGATGATAATGATAATGATTATGATTATGATGAAAATGATAACGATGACGAAGATAATAATAATAATGATGATGATGATAAAGATGACGTTAAAGATAAGTTCTACATTGTTGGTGAAGTGTAGATTGATAATAATGATGATGTTGGAATTTTTCGCTATGACAGAGATGATTATGATGTAAATAGAAACAACAGCAATGGATATAACATTAACGATGTTGACAATAATAATGTTGATAATAATAATGCTTATTCTAACAATAAAGATAATGATTAATATGATGATGATAATGACGTTAATAATAATCATGATAATGATTATAATATTGATGATGATGATTGTAATAATGATAATGATAATCATGATTATGATGATGATAATAATAATAAAAATGATAAGAACAACGTCGACGACAATAATTACTCCAACGTTGAAAACGATGATCACTATGGTAATGATCATGATGATATTAATTATAATTTTGATAATGATGATTATGATAATGATGATAATAAAGATGATTATAATAATGATGATGATCATTATATTAAAAATAATAATGATGATGATGATGATGATAATGATAATAATAAAGATGGTGATGATAATGATGATGATGATAATGATAATAATGACGATAGTCATGATAATGATAATGATAACAATGATGATTATAATTATAATTATAATAATAATGATGATGATCACAATAATAATAATAATAATAATAATAAAAATTAAATTTATCAATAATAATAATAATGATTATGATAATAATGGTTACAATAAAACAATGTTAATGATAATGTTGATACTAATAATAATAATGATGATAGAAATACAAATTATTATAATAATAATGATAATAATAATGATAATAATAATAAGAAAAACGATAATAACAATAATAATAATGTCCATAATAATGATAATTAAATAATAACGATAATGATAATGTTGATAATAATATTACTGATAATAATAATAAAACCAATAGATGACAGATTGGAAAAACCCCATCAAGATTTTTTAGGCTCCCCTTTTTCCTCCCCCAGATTTAAATAAAGCCAAAAACGTCAATCTTAACAAGAGGTTTTTATAGAGGAGCCATGGTCACCTTATTTTATAAGGCTGTGTCGCTGAGAATATCGTAATATAACCACGACTGGTATTTAGTATATAGAGTTGGACTTAGGTGGTCCATCCGATTAATGTAATAAGGCGACCAAGGTGCGCTAATACTTTTTTTTTTCTTTTGTATAGAAACTATACACTGTCCGATCGTCTTAAGCGAGAATCATAATAATGATGATAATTATAACAATGACAATAATTATTACAATGATGGTGATAATAATTACAAATAAGACAATAGGAATATTAATAATAATAATGATGATAATAATTAAAATGATAATAATAATAGTCATGATAATGATAATAATGATAATGATAATGATAGTAATAAAAATAATGATAATAATGATGTTGATGATGATAATAATGATAATGATGAAAATGATAAGGATTAAAATGATGAGAATGATGATGATGATGATGATGATAAAAATAATAACGATGACCATAATAATGATAATGATAATTAAAAATATGATGATGATGATAATAATGATGATGATGATAATAATGATGATGATGATTATGATGATGATGATAACGATGATAATAATAATGATGATGATGATGATTATGATGATGATGATGATACTGATGATGATGATGATAATAATGATGATGATGATGATGATTATAATGATGATGATGATAATGATGATGATGATAATGATAATGATGGTGATAATTATAGAAATGACAATAATGATAGCAAGGATGTTAAGGATAAGGAAGAGGACAACGTTGACGACGACGACAGTGGCAATGGTGACGACAACAAAACAAAGAAGATGATGATGACGATAACTATAATAATAAGAATAATGATAATAATAATGCTCATAATAATAATGATAATGATAATGATGATCACGATGATAACGATGATAATAGAAGTGACGTCAACGACAACGGTAAATTCATTGACAAAAACGACGATTACGATGATGATGATGATGATGATATTGACGATGATGATGATGATGATGATGATTATGATAATTATAATGTTAATGATAATGATGATGATAGTAATAATTATGATTATGACAATAATGAAAACGAGGATAATTAGGAGAAGAAAGAAAACGACGTCGACGACAACGACAGTGACAATAACAACGACGGTAATACGACAAAGATGATGACAACGTCGACTATAATTATAAGGATAATGATGATGATTATAATAATGATGATGATAATAATAATAATGATGATGATAATCATGATAAAGGTCATAATAATAAAGATGATGATGATAATTATGATGATGATGATGATCTTGATAAAGATAATGATGATGAAGATGATGTTGATGATTATGATGATGATCATGAAAATGACGATAAAGATGATTTTAACATTGTTGGGGATGTGTATATTGATAATGTTAATAATGTTAAAATTTTTCGCGGTAACATAGATGATGATAATGTTAATAGACACGACAGCAATTAATAGGACAATAATAATGTTGACAATAATAATGATAATAATATTAATGCTGTTTTCAACAATAATTATGATGATAAGGATGATGATGTTAAAGCCGTTTATAATGATAATGAAAATGATCATCATATTGATAATTATAATTAAAATGATGATGATAATAATTATTAATGATAATGATATTGAAAATAATGATGATTATGATGATGATGATAACGATAGTGATAATAATGTTAATGATAAAGATGATGATACTGATGATGATTATGATAACGATAGTTATAATTATAATGATGATGATAATGATGATAAAGATAGTAATTAGTATAATAATAATAATGATGATAATAATATATAAAATCATAAAGATATTGATAATAACGCTAATTATAATAATGATAATGATAATGATGATGATGATCACGATGATGATGATGATGATGATGATAATGATAATTATAATAACTATGATAATAATAATGATAATGATTGTGATAATAATGGTAATGACAATAATGATTACAAGAATGTTTAGAATGAGGGAGAGAACGACGTCGACGACAACGACAGTGACAAAGACGACAACGGTAATACAAGAAAGATGATGACAACGTTGACTATAATGATGAGTAAAATGATGATGATTAAAATTATGATGACGATAATAATGATGATGATGATGATAATGATTATGATAAAGATAATTATGACGAAGATGATGATGATCATAATGATTATAAAGATGACGATTAAACTGAAGTTATCATTGTTAGTGATGTGTATATTCATAATTTTAAGAATGTCAATATTTTTTGCGATAATAAAGGTAATGATAATGTTAAATGGCACGAAAATAATAAATATTATATCAACGATGTCGACAATAATAATGATAATAATAATAATGCTGATTCTAACAATGATTATAATGATAAAAATAATTATGTAAATGACGTTTGAAACGATAATGATAATAAAAATAATAGTAATATTAAAAATGATAATAATGATAATGATGATAACGACAATAATAATGATAATAATATGATGATAATGATAATGATGAGAATCATAATTATAAAAATATAAAAAAAAGATAATGATTATATGCATAACGATAATAATAATAATACCGATAATAGAAATAATAATTACGATAATGATTATGATACAGATAAAGATAGCTACGATAATGATGATAATGATACTTATAATAATAATAATTATTATTATAACGATTATAATAATTATGATGATAATGATTCTAATGATTAAAATATTTAAGATGATAATAATAATAAAGATGATAATAATAATAGTAATAATAAAAATGAGAAAAAAAAATATCATGATGTTAATAATGATGATAATAATGATAATAATGATGATGATGATGATAAAGAGTATAATAAGAATAATAATAATAATGTAGATAACAATGAAAATAAACATATTGCAAGTGACGATAAAAATAATAATAATGGTTATGACTATATCAACTTCAATGCAAACAATAAGAATTAAGATAATCAAAATAATGATTATGATAATGATAATAATAATAATTATAATTTTGATAATGAAAATGATGATAATAATAATGATGATAATGATAATAATGATAATGATAATGATCATAATAATAATAATAATAATATTGATAATGATGATGACAACGAGGATGATAACGATAAAAATAATAATGAAAATGATGATGATAATGATAATGATAAAGATGATGATAATGGTGATGATAATAATAATTATAATAAGGATAGTGATAATTATGATAATAATGAGGATAATAATGATGATGATTATAATAATGATCATAATAATAATAATGATAAGAACGACGTCAACAACAACAATTATGCTAATAAAGACAAGGATAATCACTTTGATGATAATGATAATGATAATGAATAGGATTTGAATGATGATAATCATAATAATGATAAGAAATACGTCAACAACAACAATTATGCTAATAAAGACAACGATAATTACTTTGATGATAATGATAATGACAGTGATTAGGATTTAAATGATGATAATCATAATAATGATGCTAATAATAATGAAGATTATAATGATTATGATGATGATGATGATTATATTATTGATAATGATAATGATAATGATAATGATGTTAAAAGTGATGATGTTAATGATAATAACAATGATGATGATAATGATGAGAATGATAATGATGATAATAATGATGATGATGATGATGATGATGATAATGATAATGATAATAATGATAATGATTCTGATGAAGATAATTATGACAAAGATGATGATGATGATAATGATTATAAAGATGACGATAAAGTTGATGTTATCATTGTTGGTGATGTGTGCATTTATTATTTTGAGAATATTAATATTTTTGCGATAAAAAAGGTAATGATAATGTTAAAAGGCACGATAGCAATGAATATAATATAAACGATGTCGACAATAATAATGATAATAATAATAATGCCGATTCTAACAATGATTATAATCATAAAAATAATGAAGTAAATGACGTTTGGAATGATAATGATAATGATTATAATATTGATAACGAAAATAATAATAATGATGATGGTAATAAAAATAATAGTAATATTAAAAATGATAATGATGATAATGATGATAACGATATTGATGTAAATGACAATAATGATCATAATGATATGATGATGATGGTAATGATGAGAATCATAATTATAAAAATATACAAAAAAAAAAGATAATAATTATATGCAGAACGATAATAATAATAATACCAATAATAGAAATAATAATTACGATAATGATCATAATACAGATGAAGGTAGCAACGATAATGATGATAATGATAATCACAATAATAATAATAATTATAACGATTATAATAATAATAATAATAGTGATTATAATAATTAAAATATTTAAGATGGTAATAATAATAAAGATGATAATAATAATAGAAATAATGATAATGAGAAAAATATTTATTATGATGTTAATAATGATGATAATAATGATAATAATGATGATGATAATGATTATAATAACAATGATAATAATGATGATAATAGTATAAATGATAACAATGACGATAATAATGATAATAATAATCAAAATGATGCTGATGATAAAGAGAATAATACGAATGATAATAATAATAAAGATGACAATGAAAATAAACATATTGCGAGTGACGATAAAAGTAATAATGATGGTAAAGATAATATTAACTTTAATGCTATTAATAATAATGAAGATAATCATAATAATGATTGTAATAATAATAATGATAATGATGATAATTTTGATAATAAAAATAATGATGATAATAATGATGATAATGAAAATGATGATGATGATGATAATAATAATAATGATAATAATAATATTGATAATAATGATGACAATGATAATGATAACGATAAAAATAATAATCAAAATGATAATGATAATGATACTGATAAAGATGATAATAATGATGTTGATAATAATGATAATGATGAGGATAGTGAAAATTATGATGATAATGATGATGATAATGATAATGATGATAATTTTTACAATTATAATAATATTAAGGATGATAATAATAATAACGATGATAATAATAATGATAATGATTTAAATATTGAGGATTATAATGATAATATTAAGTAAAATAATATTTAAAATAATGACGATAATAATAATAATGATAACGATAATAATAATAATAATAATGATGATCATAATGATAATAATGATTATGATATTAATGATACTTATAACAATGATCATGATCATGATAATAATGATAATGATAATGATAAGTAACATACTCATCATAATATTGATAGAAATGACAATAAAAATACAAATAACGATGATAATAATAATAAACATAATGATAATAATGATAGAAATGATAATAGTAAGAAAAATAATTATTGTGATAATGATGATGATAATAATAATAATAATAATAATAATAATGATGATAATGATAATCAAAAAAATTATGATAATAATAATGTTGATACGATAATGTTGATGACTGATAATGAGAAGGATGAAAATTATAATTATAATGATGATGATGATGAGGATAATAATTATGATAAGAATAATAAAAATAATGATAATGACGATGTTAATAATAATGATAATGATGATGATGATAATAATAATTATGATAAAGATAATTATGACGAAGATGATGATGGTGATTATGATTATAAAGATGACGATAAAGTTGATGTTATTATTGTTGGTGATGTGTATATTCATAATTTTGAGAATGTTAATATTTTTCGCGATAATAAAGGTAATAATAATGTTAAAAGGCACGACAGCAATAAATATAATATTAACGATGTCGACAATAATATTAATAATAATAATAATGCTGATTCTAACAATGACTATAATGATAAAAATAATGATAAAAATGACGTCTGAAATGATAATAATAATGATTATAATATTTATAATGAAAATAATAATAATGATGATGATAATAAAAATAGTAATAATATTAAAAATAATAATAATAATAATAATGATAACGATGATGATGACAATTACAATAATAATAATAATAATATGATGATAATGATAATGATGAAAATCATAATTATAAAAATGTAAAAAAAACAGATAATGATTATATGCATAACGATAATAATTATACCGATAATAGAAATAATAATTACGATAATAATTATGATACAGATGAAAATAGCAACGATAATGATGATAATGATAATAATAATAATAATAATCATAACGTATATAATAATAATAATAATAATGACTATAAAAATTAAAATAATTAAGATGATAATAATTATAAAGATGATAATAATAATAAAAATAAAGATAATAAGAAAAAAAAATATCATCATGTTAATAATGATGATAACAATTATAATAACGATCATGATAATGACAATAATAACAATGATGATAATGATAATGATAGTAAAATTGATAACAATGTTGATAATGATGATAATGATAATCAAAATGATGCTGTTAATAAAGAGAATAATAAGAATAAAAATTATAATGTAAATGACAATAAAAATAAACATACTGCGAGTGACGATAATAATAATCATGATGGTAATGATAATATTAACTTCAATGCTAATAATAATAATTAAGATAATCACAATAATGATTATGATAATAATAATGATAATGATGATAATTTTGATAATGAAAATGATGATGATAATAATGATGATAATAATTATAATGATGATGATGATAATAATAATAATAATAATAATAATATAAATAATGATAATGACAATAATAATGATAACGTTAGAAAAAAAGTAAAAATAATGATGATAATGATAATGATAAAGATAATGATGATGATGATGATTAGAATGATAATGATAAGGATAGTGATAATTATGATGATGATAATAATAATAATAATGATGATGATGATGATAATGATCAAAATAATAATGATGATAAGAACGACGTCAACAACAACAATCATGCCAATAAAGACAACGATGATCACTTTAATCATAATGATAATGACAATGATTAGGATTTAAATGATGATAATCATGATAAGATGCTAATGATAATAAAAATTATAAGGATTATGATAATGATGACGATGATAATAATAATAATAATTAGAATATTGAGGATCATAATAATAATAATAATAAAAATGATATTAAAAATAATAATAATAATAATTATAATAATGATCATGATCATGATAATGATAATAATAATAATAATAAGAAACATACTCATAATAATATTAATAAAAATGACAATAAAAATACAAACAACGATAATAATAATAATACAGATAATAGAAATAATAATAATAATAATGATTATGATACAAATAAAAATAAGAATAATTATAATGATAATGATGATTAAAATAATAATGATGGTTATGATGATAATGATTAGAATATTAAAGATAATAATAATAAAAATAATAATAATAATAGTAATAATGATAATAAGAAAAATTAATATTATGATAGTAATAATGATAAAAATATTAATAATAATAATGATGATAATGATGATAATCTCAAAAATGATGATAATAATAATGTTGATAAGATAATGATGATGATAATGATAATGATAAGGATAAAAATGATAATAATAATAATGATGATGATGATGATGATGACGATGATGATGATAATGATGATGATAATATCAATGATAATTAAAATGACGTCAACAACAACGATAAATTTATTGACAACAACGATGATTACGATGATAATGATGATAATATTGATGATAATGTTGATGATAATAATGATGATGACGATGATGATGATGATGAGAATGGTAATAAAATATAAAAATGATAATAAAAATAACTGTCATAATAATAATGATGATGATAATGATAATTATGATGATGATAATAATGATAATAATAATAATATTAATGATAATGATAATTATGATGATGATGATGATGATAATAATAATAATGACGACGACGGTAATGATAAAGATGATAATGATCATAATGATGAGAATGATATAAATAATAATAATGATAATGATTATAACAATGATAACGATAATAATAATGATAATTATGATAAAAATGATGGTTATTATGATGATAATAAAAACAATGATGATATTTATAATAATGGTGATAATGATGATGATAATAATAATAATATTCAGAATATTAAGTATAAAAATAATGATAAAGATGATGATAATAATAATAGTAATGATAATAATAGGAAAAATGTATATCGCGATAGTAATAATAACAATAAAATTGATAATGATGATGATGATACTTATAAATATAATAATAAAAATGACGTTTATAATGATGATGATGATAAAAATGATAATGATAATAATAATAAGGATGATAATGATGATAATGATAATAATGATAATGATGATAATGATGATAAAGATAATGTCAATCTTGATAATAATGATAATGATAATGATAATTAATATCATAATAATGATTAAAATGACGATACAAATAATAATAATAACAACGACAACAATAATAATGATGACTCAAATGATAATGAGAACAATGACGATAATAATAATGATATTAAAAAAAAATAATGATGATGATGATTATTATAAAGATAACAATGATGATAATAATGATAATAATGACGATAATAATAAATAAGATAATAATAACGACGATGATAATTATATTAATCATAATTGATAATGATGATGATAATAATTTTAATAGTAATGATGGTTATTATGATTTCAATGCTGATATTAATAATGATAACGATGATACTGATGACGACAAGAATGATGATGATGATAAGGAAAATAACGACGACAATGACAATATTGATAATGATGATAATAATAATAATTATGTTGATAATGATGATAATAGTTACGAGAATAATTATAATGATTATGAAAACAACCGTAACAATAATGATAATGATAATAATAATAATTACAACGACAATAATGGAGATGATAATAATATTAATGATAATGATAAATATAATAAAGATTATGGTGATGACAACGATAATAATAATGATAATGATTATAATAATATTTATGATGATAATATTAATGATAAGAATTATAATATTAATAAAAATATTGATAATAAAAATGCTAATAAAGATGATGGTGGTTATGAAAACAATAATAATAATAATGTTGCTAATAATAATGATCATGATAATAATAAAAATAGATATTATAAAAAAAGTAAAAATAACAATCATAAAAATAAAGATAATAATGATGATAATAATGATAATGATAATGACAAATATGATGATAATATTAATCATTCGGACGCTCAAAATAATAATAATATTGATAATTATAAAAATAATAATAATTATATTAAATATTTAAATAACGATGATAAAAATAACGATGTAAATATTAATAATAAGAATGACAATAATAAGAATAATGATGATAATAATGTTAATAATGATAATAATGATGACGAGAGTAATTATAATAATGATAATTTAGATATTGATAATAATGATAATAATAATATTACAAATAATGAGAATGATGATGATAATGACGATAATGATAATAAGAGTGATAAAAATAATAAAAATAATAATATCATCATACATCAAGAATATCACAATAATATCAAGATAAGGATAATTATACTATTAATAATTATAATAACATAAATAATAATAAATAGTTTAATAATAAGAATTAAAATGACAATGTAAATGATAATAATGATAACGACAATAATAATAATAATGATAATGATTATGATTATAATGATGATAATGATGATGATGATGATAATGATGATACTGATAATGATAATAATAATAATGATGGTAATGTTAATGATAACGATGATGATGACAACAATGATGATAATAGTAATAAAAATTATCAAAATAATAGTAAAAATAACCGTAATGATAATGATAATTATAATAAAGATAATTATGATAAAAATGATGATGATGATGATGATGATGACGACGATGATGATGATGATGCTAATATCGATGATGATAATAATGATAATAATGATAATGATAATAATAACGATGATGATAAAAATAATTATAATAATGATAATGATGATGATAATAATTATAATGATTATAATGAGGATAATAAGGATGATAATGATAGTGATAATAATAGTAATGATAAAAATAATGATGATAATATTAGAAACGATAATGATGATAATGATAATAATAATGAAAATGATGATGATGATAATAATGATGATGGTAATGATAACGATAATAATAATAATGATAATAATAATGATAAACGATGATGATGATAATTATGATAATGATAATGATGATAATGAGGATGATGATGATGATGATAATGATGAAGACAGTTTTAATGATAATGTTGATTATAATGACAATAAGAATAATGATACTATTAATAATAATGATTTTCATAATAATAATAGATACTTTGAAAATGATAATAAAAATAACAATGTAACTAATGATAATGACAACGACAATAATAATAAAAATAATGATAATCATGATAATGATAATAATGATAATAATATTGCTTATGATAATGATGATTATGATAATGATAATAATAATGATGATGAAAATGATAACTATGATGGTGATAAGGATGATAATGATAATATTAATACTATCGATAATAATAATGATAATGATGATGATACTAATAATAATAATGATAATGATAATTATGATGATAATGATAATAATAATGATGATAATGATGATGATGATAATGATGATGATAATTACAAGAATGATGATGATAATAAAGATGATGATGATAAAAATATTAATAATAATGATAATTATGATGATAACGATGATGATAAAAATTGAAATAGTACGGATGATGATGTTATTAATAATGATAATAATGATTATGTTAATAAAAATAAAATAAGTTATCATAATTATAATAAAAATAATAATTATCATATTAATAAAGATATTGATAATTGTGTTAAAGATAATGATTATGATGAGTATGATGATGATAATGATGATAGTGATTATGATTATAATAATGATAATGATAACGATAATTATGCTAATAATAATAATATTAATAATAATGTTGATAATAATAATAAAATTAATAATAATAACAATGATTATAATAATTATAATAATATTAATGATAATAATAGTGAAAAAAACAACGATAATAAAAATATCAATAATAACAATCGTAAAGATAATGTAAAAATAAATTATCATAATGATAATAATAGTAATAATGATAATAATAAAAATGATTATAATAATAACGATGATGTTAATAAGAATGATATTAATAATAATAATGATATCGATAAAATTAGAAATCATGATAATAATAAACACCTTAATTGTAATGATGATAGAGATAATGATTATGAAAATGATTATGACAATGATGAAAATAATGATGATAATAACAATTATGATAATCATTACGATAATGATAAGGATAAGCATGATGATAATATTCGTTATTATAATAATGATGATGATAATAAATGTTTTGATGATAATAATTTAAATGACGATGTGAATAATGATAACGACAACGACAATAATAATTATAATGACTAAGATAATAATAAGAACAATATTAATAATGATAATAATATTAAAATGATAATGATAATGATGATAATAATGATGATGATGATGATGATAATAATAATATTGATGATAATAATGATGATGATAAAAAACATAATATTTATGATAAAAATCACAATTATATTTATGATTATGATGATGGTAGTCATAAAAACAATAATAATAATAATGTTGATAATAGCAATGATGATAATAATAATAAAAATAGTTTCAATAATCATGTTGAAAACAATTATTGTAATAATAATATAAATGATGATTAAAAAAATGAAGATGATAATGAGGATGATGATGATGGTGATGATAATGACAATTGTGATAATATTGTTGATTATAATAATGATTAGGAAGATAACAAAATTGATGATTATAATCATAAAAATAAATATTAATGATAATAATTAAAATGACGATGTAAATCATAATAAAGACAACAAGAATAATAATAATAATGAAAATTATAATAATAATGATGATAATGTTGATGATAATAATAATGATGGCGACAATGATAATAAAGATAATACTGATGATAACGTGATGATATTAATAGAAATGGTAATTATGATTATGATGACGCTAACGAGGACGACAATGATGATGATGTTGATAATGATGATAATGATAATGTTAATAATGATAATGATAATAATGATGATGATTGCAATTGTTATGTTAATGCTGACAACGACAATTGTAATGATAATAATAATAATAATAGAAATAATAACGATATTAATAATAATGATGATGATGATGCTAATAATAAAAATGATAACGATGATGACAATAATGATAATGATAATAATGATGCTGATAATGATAATAATGATACTGATGGTAATGATAATGATGATGATGATAATAATAATAATAATGCTGATGTTGATGATGACAATATTAATGACGACATTGATTATGATGATAATAATTATGATATCAATGATGTTGATAATAAAGACGATGATGATTATTATAATGACGCTGAAGATGACGACGATAATAATGATGTGGATAATAATGATAATAATAATAATAATTATAATATCGATGATCTTGATAATAAAGACGATGATGACGATAACGATGACGCTGACGACGACGACGATGATAATAATGTAAATAATGATGATAATGATGATGGAAATAATATTAATAGTAAAGATATTGATGATGATATTGGTAATGATCATAATGATAATGATAATGATCATAATGATAATAATAATACTATTTATAATATCAATAATAATGATGATAATAATAACGATAATAATAATAATAATGTTAATAATGATGATAATAATGATAATGATGAAGACACTAATAATGATAATGATAGTAATAATAATGATGATGATAATGATAATGATTATAATAATAATGATAATGATGTTAAAAATAATAATAAAAGTAATGATAATAATAATGATGTTAATAATAATTATGAAGATATTAATGATCATTAAAATAAGAATAATGATAGTAAAATGTTCATAATAATGATGATTGTGGTAATAATATACAAGTTATTATGATAATGATAAGAACAATCATTATATAAATAATTAAAATCATGATTATAAAAATGATAATAATAATAATGATGATGATGATTATAATGACCAATATAATGATTATGTTGATTATCATGATGACAAGGATGATTATACTATTGATAATTGTAATAATAATATTAATAATTAATATTTAGTTGATAATAATAAGGAAGACGATGTATGTTATGATAATGACAACGTCAATAATAATCATAGTAAGGATTATAATAATAATGATAATAATGATGATGATAATGATAATGATAATTATAAAGATAATCATGATGATTTTGATAAGGATGAATATTATGATAATGTTAATAATGATTATAATTGTGATAATAATAAAATAGTTATTATGATAATGATAAGAACATTACTTATAATAGTAATAAAGATGATGATTATGAAAATTATGATTATTATAATGATGATGACGATAATAATGACAAATATTATTTTAATGCTAATTATGATGATGATGAGGATAATAATAATATTAATGATTATGATTAAAATAATAATAATAATTATTTTGATAATAGTAAGTAAAATGACGATGTAAATAATGATAATGACATCGACAGTTAAAATAATAATGACTAAGATAATCATTAGAACGATGACACTAATGATAATGATAATAAAAATAATAATGATGATGATGATAATCATGATGATGATGATGATGATAGTAATAAAGATGATAATGATGATAAGGATGTTGATAATGATAACGATGATAATGATAAATATAATGATTATGATAATGATAAGAAAAATGATAATTATAATGATAAAGATAATGATGATGATAATGATGATAATGATGATGATAATGATAATGATGATAATGATAATAAATATGATGATGATTATGATGATGATGATGATGATGATAATAATGATGATAATAATGAAGATGATGATGATGATGATAATAATGATGATAATAATAATGATAATAATGATGATAATGATAATTATGATGATAATAATAAGGATGATGATGATGATAATGTTAATGATAATAATAACAATGATATTAATAATGATCATACTAATGATAATAATGATCTTAATAATAATAATGATTTAAAAAATGATAATAATGATAATATCGACGACAATGATAATAATGATGATGATGATAATGATAATAATGATAATAATAATAATTATAATAATAATGATGATAAAAATTAGAAATAATAGTAAAACTAATAATAATAATAATGATAATAATAATGATAATGATAATGAAAATAATAATGATGATGATTATGATAATAATAATGATGATAATGATAATAATAATGATAATGATTGTAATAATGATGATGATAATAATGTTGATAGTAAAAATGGTAACAATGACGATGATAATAATAATGATAATCATATTAAAACTTATTATTATGAGAATTATAAATATAACATTAATGATTCGAATGACAATACTAAAAATGATAATAGAAATAATAACGATATTAATGATAATAATAAGGATGATGCTAATAATGAGAATAATAACAATGATTACAATAATGATAATGATAATAATGATGCTGATAATGATAATGTTAATACTGATGGTAATGATAATGATGTTGATAATTATGATATTGATGATGACAATGATATAAATAATGAGGATAATAATAATAATATTGGTAAGCATTATGATTATAATGATAATAATTATAATAATAATGATAATAATATTAATAATGATCATGATGATGATAATGATAATAACGAAGATGATTATTATGATGATGATAATAATGAAGTTAATGAATATGATGATGATGATAGTAATAATGATAATGACAATGATGATTACAACGATAATAATGATAATGATAATAAGGATACTAATAGTCATAATGATAATCATGATAATAATAATAATAATGATGATGATGATGATGATGATTATAAATATAATGATGATGATGATGATAATGATGATGATGATTACAAAAAAAATGATAATGATAAAGATGATGATAATATAAATATTAATAATGACGATGATTTTAATGATAACGATGTTGATAATAATAAAAATAGTAATGATGATAATGATAATGATAATGATAATAATGAGAATGATAATGATGTTGATAATGATGACGTCGATGATGATGATTATAATAAGAATCATGAAAATAATGATGTTAATAATAATAATGTTAGTAAAAATAATAGAAGGAATCATGATAATAATAAAAATAATAATTATAATAACAACAGAGATATTGTTATTAATAATAATGATGATAAGGTTGAGGATGAAAATGACAATAATAATAATGATGATGATAATAACAATTATGATCAAAATATTTATTATAATAATGATAAGGATGTTGATAATATTAGTGATTCCAATAATAATAATGGTAATAAATATTTTGATGATAATAATTAAAATGACTATGTGAATAATAATACTGATAACGACAAAGATAATTATAATGAGTAAGATAATAATAAGTTCAATGACAATAATGATAGGGATAATAAAATAATAATAATGATGATGATAATTACGATAATAATGATTATGATGATAATTATAATGATTATAATTATTATAGTGATTATAATAATAAAATCGATAATTATAATAATGATGATAATGATAATGATGATGATAATAATGATGATGATTATAATTATTATGATAATGCTGACAACGACAATTTTAATGATGATAATAATTATAATGAAAATAATAACGATATTAATAATAATGATGATGATGATGCTTATAATAAAAATAATAACGATGATGACAATAATGATAATGATAATAATGATGCCGACAATGATAGTGTTGATACTGATGGTAATGATAATGATAATGATGATAATAATAATGATGATGCTGATGTTGATGATAATAATATTAATGACGACATTGATTATGATAATAATAATTATGATATCGATGATGTTGATAATAAAGACGATGATGATGATTATAATGACAATGACGACGACAACGATGATAATGATGTTGATAATGATGATAATGATAATGATAATAATATTGATAATGAGGATAATGATAATTATATTGGTAAGGATTATGATGATAATGATAATGATTATAATAATAATGATAATACCATTAAAAATGATAATGATAATGATAATGATAATAACTACGATGATTATATTGATAATGAAAATAATGATGATAATGATTATGATAATAATGATAGTAATGATGATAATGACAATGATGATAACAACGATAATAATGATAATGATAATAAGGATACTAATAGTAATAATGATAATCATGATAATAATAATGATGATGATGATGATAATAATAATGATGATGATGATGATGATGTAATGAGGACGATGATGATGATTATGATAATGATGATGATGATGATGATGATAATAAAGATGATGATGATATAAATATTATTAATGATGATGATTAGGATGATAACAATGATGATAATAATGAAATTTGTAATGATGATAATGATAATAATGATGATAATAATGAGAATGATAATAATGTTGATTATTATGATGTCGATGATGATGATTATAATGAGTATTATGAAAATAATAATGTTAATAATAATAATGTGAATAAAAATAATAAAAGTAATCATTAAAATAATAAAGATAATAATCATAATAATAATAAAGGTATTGTTATTAAAAAAGATAATAATGAGGTTGAGGACGAAAATGACAACGATGAAAATGATGATTCTAATAACAATTATGATTGAAATGTTAATTATAATAATGATTAGGATGTTAATGATAATAGTGATTATAATAATAATAATGATAATGAATATTTTTATGATAAAAATTGAAATGACGATTTAAATAATGATAATGACAACGACACAGATAATTATAATGACTTAGATGATAATCAGAACAATGACAATAATGATAGGGATAAGACAAAAATGATAATGATGATGATAATTATGATGATGATGATAATAATTATAATGATAATAATAATTATAGTGATTATGATAATAAAATCGATGATTATGATAATGATGATGATGATGATGATGATAATGATGATGATGATGATGATGATAATGATAATGTTAATGATGATGATGATGTCGATGATAATGATAATAATAATGATAATAATATAGATAATGATGATGATACTAATGATGACGATAGTAATGATGATGAAGATTCAAATGATAATGATGATAAAATTGATAAAAATGAAAATGATGATGATAACGATGATGATGAAATTGATTATAATAATGATGAAAAAAATGATAATAATGATGATAATAATCAGATAGATAAAGATAATAATTATAATAAAAATAATAATTATAATTATGTTGATAATAATAATGATAATGATAATGATAAAATAAGAAATCATAATAATAATAAGAACCTTGCTTATTATAATGATAAAGATAATGATTATAAATATTATTATGACAATGATGATAATAATAATAATAATAACAATTATGATAATAATGATAATAATGATAAGGATAAGGATGATAATAATATTGGTTATTATGATAATAATAATAATAATAAATGTTTTAATGATAATGATTTAAAAGACGACGTAAATAATGACAACGACAATGACAATCATGATTATCATGACCAAGATAATAATAAGAACAATGACGATAATGATAATGATATTAAAATGATGATGATAATAATGATAGTTTTGGTGATAATGATTATGATGATGATAATGATAATGATGATAATAATGATGATAGTGAAAATGATAACGACGATGATGTTGATGATAATGATAATAAAGATAATGATAATAATAATGATATGGATAATGATGATAATGATGATGATAATGATCATAACAATTACAATAATAATGATAATAATATTATTAATGATAATAATAATGATGATGGAAAACATAATATTAATGATGATAATGATACTTATAATTATGACAATGATGATGGTAGTCATAAAAACAATGATAATAATAATGTTGATGATAGCAATGATAATTATAATAATGAAAATAGTTTTATTAATAATGTTAAAAACAATTATTATAATAATAATAAAAATGATAATTTTAAAAATGAAGATGATAGTAAGGATGATGATGATAATGATAATAATAATAATATTAACGATGATGACAATTATGATGATAATAATAATGATGCTAAAGACGCCGACGATGATTATGATGTTGATAATAATGATAATGATAATAATAATTATAATATCGATAATGTTGATAATAAAGACGATGATAATAATTACTATGACGCTGATGACGACGACGACGAAAATGATGTTGATAATGATCATAATGATGATGAAAATAATATTAATAGTAAAGATATTGATAATAATATTGGTAATGATCATGATGATGATGATAATGATTATAATGATAATGATAATACTATTTATAATAATAATGATGATAATAATGATAATAACGATATTAATAATAATGTTACTAATGCCGATAATAATGATAATGATGAAGACATTGATAATGATAATGATAGTTATTATAATGATGATGATAATAATAATGATATTAAAAATAATGGTGATGATGTTAAAAATAATAATAAATGTAATGATAATAATAATGATGTTGATAATAATTATGAAAATATTCATGATCATTATAATAAGAATGATAATAGTAAAATGTTCATAATAATAATAATTGTGATAATAATATACAAGTCATTATGATAATGATAAAAACAATCGTTATAATAATAATTAAGATCATGATTATAGAAATGATGATAATAAAATTGATGACGATGATGATAATGACAAATATCATGATTATGTTTATTATGATGATGACAAGGATGATAATACTATTGATAATTATGATAATAATAATAATTATAAATATTTAGTTAATAATAATGAGAAAGACGATGTATGAAATGATAATGACAACGTCAATAATAATATTAATAATTAGGATTACAATGATAATAATAATGATAATGATAATGATAATTATAAAGATAATCATGATGATTATAATAAAAATGATAATTATAATAATGTTGATAATGATGATAATTGTGATAATAATAAAATAGTTATTTTGATAATAATAAGTACATTAATTATAATAGTAATAAAGATGATGATTATGAAAATTATAATAATTATTATGATGATGATGATGATAATGACAAATATTATGTTAATGCTAATTATGATGATGATGATGAGGATGATAATAATATTGGTAAGCATTATGATTATAATGATAAAAATTATAATAATAATGATAAAAATTTTAATAATGATCATGATGATGATAATGATAATAACGAAGATGATTATAATGATGATGATAATAATGAAGTTAATGAATATGATGATGATGATAGTAATAATAATATTGACAATGATGATTACAACGATAATAATGATAATGATAATAAGGATACTAATAGTCATAATGATAATCATAATAATAATAATAATGATGATGATGATAATGATGATGATTATAAATAGAATGATGATGATGATGATGATGATGATTATTATAATGATTATAATTATTATAGTGATTATAATAATAAAATCGATAATTATGATGATGATGATGAAAATGATTATGATAGTGATAATGATGATGATGATGATAATGATAATGATGATGATAATAATGAAGATGATTATAATTATTATGATAATGCTGACAACGACAATTTTAATGATGATAATAATTATAATGAAAATAATAACGATATTAATAATAATGATGATGATGATGCTTATAATAGAAATAATAACGATGATGACAATAACGATAATGATAATAATGATGCCGACAATGATTGTGTTGATGCTGATGGTAATGATAATGATAATGATGATAATAATGATGATGATGCTGATGTTGATGATAATAATATTAATGACGACATTGATTTTGATAATAATAATTATGATATCGATGATGTTGATAATAAAGACGATGATGATGATTATAATGACGCTGACGACGACAACGATGATAATGATGTTGATAATGATGATAATGATAATGATAATGATATTGACAATGAGGATAATGATAATTATATTGGTGAGGATTATGATGATAATGATAATGATTATATTAATAATTATAATAATATTAATAATGATAATGATAATGATAATGATAATAACGAAGATGATTATATTGATAATGATAATAATGATGATAATGATTATAATAATAATGATAGTAATGATGATAATGACAATGATAATAACAACGATAATAATGATAATGATAATAAGGATACTAATAGTAATAATAATAATCATGATAATTATAATGATGATGATGATGATGATAATAATGATGATGATGATGATGATGATAATGATGATGATGACGATGATGATAATTATGATAATGATGATGATGATGATGATGATTACGACGATGATGATGATGATAAAGATGATGCTGATATAAATATTATAAATGATGATGATTATGATGATAACAATGATGATAATAATAAAATTTGGAATGATGATAATGATAATAATAATGATAATAATGAGAATGATAATAATGTTGATTATTATGATGTCGATGATGATGATTATAATGAGTATCATGTAAATAATAATGTTAATAATAATAATGGAATAAAGATAATAGAAGTGATCATTAAAATAATAGAAATAATAATCATAATAATAATAAAGATATTGTTATTAAAAAAGATAATAATGAGGTTTAGGACGAAAATGACAATCATGAAAATGATGATTATAATAACAATTATGATTGAAATGTTAATTATAATAATGATAAGGATGTTGATAATAATAGTGATTATAATAATAATAATGATGATAAATATTTTTATGATAATAATTGAAATGACGATGTAAATTATGATAATTACAACGACAAAGATAATTATAATGACTTAGATGATAATCAGAACAATGACAATAATGATAGGGATATGACAAGAATGATAATGATGATGATGATTATGATGATGATGATAATAATAATTATAATGATAATAATAATTAAAGTGATTTTGATAATAAAATCGATAATGATACTTATTATGACGATAGTAATGATGATAAAGATTTAAATGATAATGATGATAAAATTGATAATAATGAAAATGATGATGATAACGATGATTATGAAATTGTTTATAATAATGATGATAAAAATAATAATTATGATGATAATAATAATGATAATGATAATGATAATGATAATAATAATAGTAAAAATGATAATATAAATGATAAAAATAACCGAAAAAGTGATGATAAAGATAGTGATGATGATGATAATCATGACGATGATGATGATAATGATGATAATGATAATAATGATGATAATAATGATGACGATACTAATAATAATAATATTGATAATGATCATAATAATGATAATAACGATAATGATAATAATAATGTTAATTATAATGATAATAATGATATTGATGGAAATAATAATAAAAATGATACTAATAATAATAATCATAATAATGATGATTATCATAAAAATAATAATGATAATAATATTAATGGTAATAATAATAATGAAAATGTTAAAAATAATAATAAAAGTAATGATATTAATAATAATGATGATAATAATCAGAAAGATAAAGATAATACTTATAATAAAAATAATAATAATAATTATGTTGATAATAATAATGATAATGATAATGATAAAGATAGAAATCATAATAATAATAAGATCCTTGCTTATTATAATGATAAAGATAATGATTATAAATATTATTATGACAATGATGATAATAATGATGATAATAACAATTATGATAATAATGATGATAATGATAAGGATAAGGATGATAATAATATTGGTTATTATGATAATAATAATAATAATAGATGTTTTAATGATAATCATTTAAAAGATGACGTAAATAATGACAACGACAATGACAATGATGATTATAATGACTAAGATGATAATAAGAACAATGACGATAATGATAATAATATTAAAATGATGATGATAATAATGATAGTTTTGATAATAATGATGATGATGATGATAATGATAATGATGATAATAATGATGATAGTAAAAATGATAACGACGATAATGTTGATGATAATGATAATAAAGATAATGATAATAATATTGATATGGATAATGATGATAATGATGATGATAATGATCATAACAATTAGAATAATAATAATAATAATATTATTAATGATAATAATAATAATAATGAAAAACATAATATTAATGATGATAATGATACTTATAATTATGACAATGATAATGGTAGTCATAAGAACAATGATAATAATAATGTTGATGATAGCAATGATAATTATAATAATGAAAATAGTTTTATTATTAATGTTAAAAACAATTATTATAATAATAATAAGAATAATAATTATAAAAATGAAGATGATAGTTAGGATGATGATGATAATGATAATAATAATAATATTTATGATGATGACAACTATGATGATGATAATAATGATAATAACGATATTAATAATAATGTTAATAATGCTGATAATAATGATAATGATGAAGACACTGATAATGATAATGATAGTTATTATAATTATGATGATAATGATAATGATAATAAAAATAATGGTAATGATGTTAAAAATAATGATAAAAGTAATAATAATAATAATGATGTTGATAATAATTATGAAGATATTCATGATCATTATAATAAGAATGATAATAGTAAAATGTTCATAATAATAATAATTGTGATAATAATATACAAGTCATTGTGATAATGATAAAAACAATCATTATAATAATAATTAAGATCATGATTATAAAAATGATGATAATAAAATTGATGACGATGATGATAATGACAAATATCATAATTGTGTTTATTATGATGATGACAAGGATGATAATACTATTGATAATTATGATAATAATAATAATTATGAATATTTAGTTAATAATAATGAGAAAGACGATGGTTGAAATGATAATGACAACGTCAATTATAATAATAATAATTAGGATTACAATGATAATGGTGATGATAATAATAATGATAATGATAATTATAAAGATAATCATGATGATTATAATAAAAAGGTTAATTATAATAATGTTGATAATGATGATAATTGTGATAATAATAAAATAGTTATCATGATAATGATAAGTACATTAATTATAATAGTAATAAAGATGATGATTATGAAAATTATAATAATTATTATGATGATGATGATGATAATGACAAATATTATGTTAATGCTAATTATGATGATGATGAGGATGATAATAATATTGATGATTACGATTATAATAATAATAATAAATATTTTGATAATAATAAGTAAAATAACGATGTAAATAATGATAATGACATCGACAGTAAAAATAATAATGACCAAGATGATCATTAGAACGATGACAATAATGATAATGATAATGAAAATAATAATGATGATGATGATAATCATGATGATGAAGATGATGATGATGATGATAAAGATGATAACGATGATATGGATGATGATAATAATAATGATGATAATAATGATAAATATAATAATTATGATAATGATAATAAAAATAATAATTATAATGATAAAAATGATGATGATGATGATGATAATAATGATGATGATAAGAAAGATGATAATGATAAAGATGATGATGATGATGATGATGATGATGATGATAATGATGATGATGATGATGATGATGATGATGATATTGATGATGATGATAATGACGATAATGATTAGGATAATGATAATGGTAATGATTATGATAACTATGATGATTGTCATAATAATGATAATAATAATGATGATAATAATAAAAACTATAATTATAATTATATTGATAGAATCCTATTTATATAAATCATTCTATTTATATATTGAGAAAGGGCATGTATGGATGGTAATAGAGAGTGCTTGTATGAAGAGCACCGCCATCTATACATATGCGCCTATTAATGCAATGATTAAAGTGTATCGACGTTTGCTTGTATACCTATTGGACGTATTGAATTCTAATAATAATGATTATAATGATAATGAGAATGCCGATATTGATAATAACGATGGTGATGATTATGATAACGATGATAATTATAATAATAATTATAATAATAATAATGTTGATCATCATGATGAGAACTATAATTATAATAATAATCATGAAACAGATAAATATAATAACGATAATACTGATAATGATGATTAAAATAATAATAATGATAAAAATGATAACGGTTAAAAAACTTAAGATAATAATAATAATAAAGATGATGATAGTAATGATGTTAATAAGAAAAATTATTATCCTAATAATGATAATAATGATAATAATGATAATGATTATAATAATGATAATAATAGTTATAAAAATGATAATAATGATAATGCTGATGATGATCAGAATAATAAAAAAAATAATCATAATGTAAATGACAATATAAATAGTAATATTGCGAGTGATGATGGAAATGATAATAATAGTATTAATAATACTAACGACGATGCTAATAATGATTATGGTGATAATCATAATAATGTTCATAATGATAATGATTATCATGATAATAATGATGACGATGATGATGATAGTAATAATGATAATAATAATGATTATTATAATGTTTATAATAATATTAATAATGAGATGATGATGATGATGTTAACGATGTAAATGATATTAAAAATAATGATGATAATGATATTAAAAATAATAATAATGATGATGATAATAATAACGATCATATTTTTGAAAATAATGATAATAATAATGATAATACTAATAATGAGAATTAAACTTATAATAATATTGATAGGAATGATAATGATAATATAAATAACGATAATAATAATGATACCGATAATAAAAATAATTATTATGATATGGATTATGGAACAGATAAAGATAATAACAATAATAATGATAATAATGATAGTAATAATCATGATAATAATAACGATTAAAATAACAATGACAATAATAAAAATAATGATTATAATATTAAGTATTATTACAATGACAAAGATGTTGATGATAATGATAATGATTATGATGATAATAATAATATTTATAATTATGATGATGATAATAATAAAGATAATAAAGATAATAATGATAATAATGATAATATAAATGATAGTAATTATGATAATAATAATAATGATAAGGATATTTATAATAATGGTGTGATAATGAAGATGATAACAATAATGATAGTTAAAATATTCAAAGTGATAATAATGATAGAGATGTTAATAATGAAAATAGTCATAAAAATAAAAGAAAACATGAATATGACGATAGTCATAATAATAAGAATTTTGGTAATAATAATGATGATAATTATAAAAATAATAATAAAGATGATGTTTATGATGATTATGCTTATGATAATAAAGACAATAATAAAAATGACGATAATGATGACGATAATAATAATAATCTTTAATGATTATAATGATGATAATAATTTTGATAGTGATGATGGTTATTATGATCATAATGCTGACGTTAATGATGATAATGATGATGCTAATGACGACGACGATGATAATGATGATGAGGATAATAACAGCGACAATGACAATGATAATATAGATGATAATGATAATAATGATAATAATAATAATAATAATAATAATAATGTTGATGATGATGATAATAGTTATTAGAATAATGAAAATGATTATAAAAACAACCGTAATAATAATGATAATGATAATGATGATAACAATGATAATAATAATGATAATGATAATGATGATAATAATATCAATGTGTATGATAATGATAAATATAATAGTATTAATGATGATGGTAATAATAAAAACACTGATAGTTATAATGTTGATTATAACAATAATAATGATAATAAAGATATAATTATAATGTGATGATAATTATGATAATGAAAAATATGATAACAATGATAATAATAATAATAATAATAATGATAATGATAATAAAAATAATAATGATAATATAAGAATAATAAAGATAATGATAATGACAACGATAATAGTGATGATGATAGTAATAATAATGATGAAAATGATATTATTAACAATGATAATGATGTTAATAACGATGATAATAATAACAATAATAATAATAATGATTATGACAATGATAATAATAAAGATAATGATAATTATGATGATGATTATAAATATGATAGTAATTATAATGATGATGATAATAATGATGATAAAAATGACAATAATAATAATGATGATAATGATAATGACGATAATGATGATGATGATTATTATGATAATAATAATAATGATGATGATAATAAGGATGATGATATATGATAATTATAATGATGACGATGATAATAATTATAATAATAAAAATGATTAAAATTTATAGAGTATTTATAATAATGATGGCAATGATAATATTGATAATTATCATGATGATAATTATGATGATAATAATAATGATGATGATAATGTCGATGACGATGATGATAATAATGATAATAATGATGATAATGATAATAATAATAATAATTATAACAATGATAATAATAATGATATTGCAATCATAATAATGTTGATGATATTAATGATGACAATAATGATAATAATAACGATGATGATAATGATAATCATAATAATAATTATGATAACGTTAATAATGATAATGATGATGATGACGACGATGATGATGATAATAATGATGATATTGATGATACTAATAATGAAAATAATACTAATAATGATAATAGTAATGATAACGATGAATGTAATAATGATAATAATGATGATGATGATAATTATGATAATAATAAGAATAATGATGATGACGACAATGATGATAATAGTAATAAAAATAATTAAAATAATGATAAAAATAACCGTAATGATAATGATAATTATAATAATAATAATTATAATAATGATGATGATGATGATGATGATAATAATAACAATAATGATAATTATAATAATGATGTTAATAATAATGATGACTATGATGATAATGACGGCGACGATAATGATGATGATGCTAATAATGATGATGATAATAATAATAATGATGATGATAATAATGTTAACGATAATAATAATAATGATTATCGTGAAAGTAATAATAATGATAATAAATATGAAGATGATGATGATAATAATACTTATGATGACAATAAATATGATAATGATGATGATGACGATGATGATGATTACTATAATAATGATAATAAAAATCATAGTAGTAATTATGATAAGAATAAGAATAATGATGATAAAGATTATGATAATGATAATGATGATAATGATGATGATGATGATGATAATAATAATGATAATAATGATGATACTAATAATAATAATGATATTAATAATGATAATAGTGATGATAACGATGAATGTAATAATGATAATAATGATGATGATGATGATAAATATGATAATAATAAGAATAATGATAATGACGACAGTGATAATAATAGTAATAAAAATTATCAAAATAATGATAAAAATAACCGTAATGATAATGATAATTATAATAATAATACCTATAATAAAGATGATGATGATGATGATGATAATAATAACAATGATGATAGTTATCAAAATGATGTTAATAATAATAATGATTATGATGATAATGAGGGCGACGATAATGATGATGATGCTAATAATGATAGTAATAATGATAAACGATGATGATGATAATTATGATAATGATAATGATGATGATAAGGATGATAAGAATAATGATAAAGACAATAATGATGATAATTACGATGACGATAAGAAAGATAAAACTATAAATAATTCTTATTATTATAATAATATTAAATATTTCAAAAATAAAAATTAAAATAACGACGTAACCAATAATAATGACAAAGACAATAATAATAGTAATAATGATGATTATAATAATGATAATAATAATAATGATGTTGCTAACGATGATGATGATAATGAAAATGATAATAATAATGATGATAAAAATGATAACCATAATAATGATAACGATGATAATGATAATTATAATACTATCGATAGTAATAATGATGATGATAATGATACTAATGATAATAATAATAATGATAATAATAATGATAAGGATGATGATGATAATAATGATGATGATAATGATGATGATGATGATAATGATGATGATGATGATGATGATAATGATGATGATGATGATGATGATAATTACAAGAATGATGATGATAATAAAGATGATGATGATAAAAATATTAATAATGATGATGATTATGATGATAACTATGATGATAATAATTAAAAAAGTTAGGATGATAATGATAATAATAATGATAATAATGATTATGTTAATCAAAATAAAATTAGTTATTATGATTATAATAAAAATAATGATTATAATAATAATAAAGATATCAATAATTATGTTAAGGATAATGATAATGATAAGTATGATGATAATAATAATGATAATGATTATAACGATAATAATAATAATAACGATAATGATGAATTGATATTGTTTCTGATAATAATGATGATTATTATAATAATGGTGATGATGATGATAATTATGATAATAATGATGGTGAAAATGATGATGATAAGGATGATAATGATGATGATGATGATGATTATGATGATAATGATAATGATGATGATAATGATAATGGTGATGATGATAATGACAAAGATGATAATAATAATAACAATAAAAATGATAATGATAAAGATAATAGTAATAATAATAATGATAATCATAATGATCATGATGATAATAATAATAATAAAAATTATAATGATGATGATGATGATAATGATCATAATGATACTAATAATAATAATGATAATGATGATGATGATAATAAAGACGATGATTATGATAATAATGATAATAATTATAGTGATGATGATTGTAATATTCATAATTATATTAATGATGATGATAACGATAATGATGCTAATAATAATAATATTAACAATGATGATAATAATAATCATAAAAATAATAATAATTGTGATGCTAGTGATAATTTTAATAATAATAACTATAATAATAGTAATAAAAACAACGATGGTAAAAGTATTAATAATAATAATCGTAAAGATGATAATAAAGATAATTATCATAATGATAATAATAGTTATTATAATAATAATAATAATAATATTAATAATAATAACGATAATAATAATAATACTAATAATGATACTGATAATAATGATGATTAACAAAAAAATAATGATGATCATAATAGTAATGATGATAATAATAATGATAATGTTGAAAATGATTATAGAAGTAATAATATTGATGATGATGATGATAATAATCATAAAGATAAAGATAATAATTATGAGAATAATGATAATAATAATGTTCATAATAATAATGATGATGATAATGATAAAATAAGAAATCGTAATAATAATATGAACCATATTTATAATGATGATAAAGATGATGATTATAAAAATAATTATGACAATAATGATAATGATGATAATAATAACAATTATGATAATAATGACGATAATGATAAGGATAAAAATGATAACAATATTGGTTATTATAATAATGATAGTAATAATAAATGTTCAGATAATAATAATTTGAATGACGATGTAAATAATGACAACGACAACTACAACATAATTAAAATAACTAAGATGATAAGAAGAACAACGACAAGAATGATAATGATATTAAAATGATAATGATAATAATAATTATTACGATGATAATGATGATCATAATAATGAGAATGATGATTATGATGATGATGATTAAAATGATGACGACGATGATAATGATGATGATAATAAAGATAATTATAATAATAATGATATGGATTATAATGATAATGATGATGATGATGTTGGTAACAATTACAATAATAATGATAATGATATTAATAATGATAATAATGATGATAATGTAAAACATGATATTAATGATAATAATAATAATTATAATTATGATAATGATATGGTAGTCATAAAAACAATGCTAATAATAATGTTGATAATAGCAATGATAATAATAATAATAAAAATAGTTTTATTAATAAAATTTAAAAACAATTATTATAATAATAATAAAAATGATGAAAATAAAAATAAGGATGATAATGAGAATGATGATGATGATTACGATGACGCTAACAAGGACGACAATCAGAATGATGTTGATAATGATGATAATAATGATGTTAATAATAATGATATTAATAATGATGATGATAATGATGATAATAATTATGATAATAATAATGATGATGATAATAATAATAATAATAATAATGCTGACGACGAAAATACTAATGATGATAATAATGATAATAAATGAGAGCGGCGTTGGCTCAGTGGTAAGCGTGCTTGCTACTGATACAACGCTGTTCTAAGGGTCGTGGGTTCGATTCCCGGTGAGTGCAGATTTTTTCACAAACTGTTTTCACCGGAAAAAGTTCCTATGTACCCCGGCTGTTTCGGGGCGGATTTGTATGTAGAATTTTCCTTCAGAGTAATTCCAGAGTTGTTTCCTTGCTCCACAGGTCTTAGGGCCTGGGTGTATGCAAAACAGTGTTAGGGCCTAATAGGTAAGGATTAGCCTGCCCAAAGCCAGGCAGGGATTGCCGGCCTTACCGGCGAGGAGTGGCATCTGAAACATGGGGCTTCTCCATGGATGCTAATTAGCCTGGATCCGATGCTTTGGACCCAGGCTACACAGTGGTGAGTTGACCCGATGCACTTCCCCCCGGTGCAGAGAGTGTCAGCTTATCTGACAAGGTGTGTTACACCGTAGATACTTCCACTGTGCCCACGGTATGATTTGTATGGTATCAATTGAAAAGAGAGGTTTCAATGGGTGTGGCAATACACCCCCACACATAGGTGGTGAGTGGATGGCCCCGGCGACTGGGCCAATAGGCTGTGTGGTAACCCGATATAAAAAAAAAAAAAAAAAAAAAAATTATGATACTAAAATTGATAACGATATTAATAATAATGATGATAATGATGATAATAATAATAATAACGATGATGACAATAATAATAATGATAACAATGATGCTGATAATAATAATGTTAATAGTAATAATAATGATAATGATGATGATGAAAATGATAATGATGATGCTGATGTTGATGATGATAATATCTATGACGACATTGATTATGATGATAATAATTATGATATCGATGATGTTGATAATAAAGACAATGATGATGATCATAATGACGCTGACGACGACGACGATGATGATGATGTTGATAATAATGATAATGATGATAATGATTATGATATCGATGATGTTGATAATAAAGACGATGATGATGATTATAATGACGCTGACGACGACGACGATGATAATGATGTTGATAATGACGATAATGATGCTGATTATGATATTATTAATGAGGATATTAATAATAATATTGGTAATGATTATGATGATGATGATAGTAATAATAATAATGATAATGATGATAACAAAGATAATAATGATAATGATAATAAGGATACTAATAGTAATAATAATAAACATGATAACAATAATGATGAGGATGATGATGATAATATTGATAATAATAAAGATGATAACGATGATGATAATTGTAAAAATGGTAATGATGATAATAAGAATAATAATTATGATAATAAGAATAATAATAATGTTGATTATGATGACGTTAATGATGATGATTTTGATAAGAATCATGAAAATAATAATATTAATAATAATAATGTTAATAAAAATAATAAAAGTAATTATGATAATAATGAAAATAATAATCATAATAATAATGTAGATATTGTTATTTATGATGATGATAATGATGAAGATGAGGATGATAATGAAAATGACAATGATAATAATGATGATGATAATAACAATTATGATTAAAATGTTGATTATGATAATGATAAGGATGTTGATAATATTGGTGATTATAACAATAATAATGATAATAAATATTTTGATGATATTAATTAAAATGACGATGTTAATAATGATAATGACAACGACAACGATAATTTTAATGACTAAGATGATAATAAGAACAATAACAATAATGATAGGGATAATAAAATGATAATAATGATGATGATGATTATGATGATGATGATAATGATAACAATAATAATGATATTAATAATTACAGTGATTATGATAATAAAATTGATGATTATAATGATGATGATAATGATGATGATGATGATGATGATGATGATGATGATGATGATAATTATAATGATAATGATGATGATGATGATGATAATAATAATAATATGGATAATGATAATGATAATAATAACGACGATAGTAATGATGATGATGATTAAAATGATAATGATCATAAAATTTATAATAATGATAATGATGATGATAACAATGATAATAAAAATAATTATAATAATGATAATAAAAATGATGATTATGATTATATTAATAATGATTATCATGATGATGATGGTAAAGACAATAATAATGATAATAATAGTTAGAATAATGATGATAATAATGATAATGATTATAATTATAATAATGATGATGTTAAAAATAATCATAAAAGTAATAATATTAATAATGATGATAATAATAATTATAAAGATATTCATAATCATTATAATAAGAATGATGATAGTAAAATGTTCATAATAATAATAATTGTAGTAATAATATACAAGTCATTATAATCATGATAAGAACAATAATTATAATAATAATTAAGATCATGATTATAAAAATAATGATAATAATAATGATGATGATGATGATAATGACAAATATCATGATTATTTTGATTATGATGTAGACAAGGTTGATAATATTATTGATAATTATAATAATAATAATAATAATTGCTATTTAGTTGATAATAATAAGAAAGACGATGTATATAATGATAATGACAACGTCAATAATAATAATAATAATGAGGATTATAATGATAATGATGATGATGATGATGATGATAAAGATGACGATAAAGATGAAGTTAATATTATTGGTGATAATGATATTAATAATGTTGATGATGATAATATTGCTTGCAATAATATAGATGATGATAAGGTTGATAGGCACGACAGCAATCAATTCGACATTAACAATGTAGATGATAATAATGATGATGATAATAATGCTAATTTTAACTATAATGGTAATGGTAAGGATGATGATGATAATGACGTTTATAATAATGATGATAATAATTATATTAATGTTGATGATAATGATAATAATGATTATGATAATAATAATAATAATAATAATAATAATAATAATAATGATGATGAAAAAAATAATAATGATGATAAGGACGATTGAATATAATGATAATAATAATGATTATGATGATATTAATAATAATAATAATAATACTGTTAGTATTGTTGGTGATGATGATATAATAATGTTAATGATGTTGATATTGTTCGCGATGATATCGATAATGATAATGTTAATAGGGACGACAGCAATGTTTACGACGACAAAGATCTTGACGAAAATAATGATGATGATAATAATGCTACTTATGACAAAAATGGTGATCACAAGGAGGATAATAATAATAATGATAATAATAATAATGACTATAATGTTTGTGATGACGATAATGACGATGCTTAGGCATACGACAATGATGATGTCAATGATTATGACGATGATGATGATGATGACAATAATGATGATAATAATAATAATAATGATGATGATGACGATGACTAGGTTCATGACAATGATAATGTTGATAATTATAACGATGATAATGAAGAAGACAATGACAATTATAGAGATAATGATAGTGATGTTAACGATAATGATGAAGATGACGATAATGCTAATGATAATAATTATATTGTTGATAATGATGATGATAATGTTAATCATAATGATGACTAAGATGTTAATATTGTTGATGATGATGATATTAATAAGGATCATAATGTTTAAATTGTTTGCGATGGTAAAAATAATGATCATGATGATAGGGACGGCAACAACCTTGACAACATCGATCATGACAACGATGTTGACAAGAATGATTATAATGATGATAATAATCCTCATGATTAATGATTTCGACGATAGTGAAGATGACTAGGTATAAAAAAATGATAATGTCGATGACTTTAACAATCTTAATGACAATGAGATCGACCATTATGTCGATAATTAAAGTGATAATAACGATGATAATAATAATGACGATGCCAATGATGGTAATGATCATGATGATAAAGATGACGATTATAATGATGATGGTGATATCATAAGGATAATAACGATAAAAACATATATAATAATGATGACAATGGCGTTGGTAATGATGACAACCGCGATGACAAGAATATTAATAATTATAAAGATGAAGATAATAATCATGTTAATAATGATGATGATAATGGAAATAATAATAATAATGATGATAAAAATAATAACAATAATAATGATAACGATGATAATGATAATTATAATACTATCGATAGTAATAATGATGATGATAATGATACTAATGATAATAATAATGATGATAATGATAATGATAAAGATGATGATGATAATAATGATGATGATAATGATGATGATGATAATGATGATAATTACAAGAATGATGATGATAATAAAGATGATGATAATAAAAATATTAATAATGATGATGATTATAATGATAACTATGATGATAATAATTAAAAAAGTTAGGATGATAATGATAATAATAATGATAATAATGATTATGTTAATAAAAATGAAATTAGTTATTATGATTATAATAAAAATAATAATTATAATAATAATAAAGATATCAATAATTATGTTAAGGATAATAATAATGATAAGTATGATGAAAATAATAATGATAATGATTATAACGATAATAATAATAATAACGATAATGATAAATTGATATTGTTTCTGATAATAATGACGAATATCATAATAATGGTGATGATGATGATAATTATGATAATAATGATAATGAAAATGATGATGATAAGGATGATAATGATGATGATGATGATGATTATGATAATAATGATAATGATGATGATAATGATGATGGTGATGATGATAATGATAGAAATGATAATAATAATAACAATAAAAATGATAATGATAAAGATAATAGTAATAATAATAATGATAATCATAATGATCATAATGATGATAATAATGATAAAAATTATAATGATGATGATGATGATAATGATCATAATGATACTAATAATAATAATTATAATGATGATGATGATGATAATGATCATAATGATACTAATAATAATAATGATAATGATGATGATGATAATAAAGACGATGATTATGATAATAATGATAATAATAATAGTGATGATGATTATAATATTCATAATAATACTAATGATGATGATAACGATAATGATGCTAATAATAATAATATTAACAATGATGATAATAATAATCATAAAAATAGTGATAATTTTAATAATAATAACTATATTAATAGTAATAAAAACAACGATGGTAAAAGTATTAATAATAATAATCGTAAAGATGATAATAAAGATAATTATCATAATGATAATAATAGTAATAATAATAATAATGATAATATTAATAATAATAACAATAATAATAATACTAATAATGATACTGATGATAATGATGATTATCAAAAAAATAATGATGATCATAATAGTAATGATGATAATAATAATGATAATGTTGAAAATGATTATAGGAGTAATAATATTGATGATGATGATGATAATAATCATAAAGATAAAGATAATAATTATGAGAATAATGATAATAATAATGTTGATAATAATAATGATGATGATAATGATAAAATTAGAAATCATAATAATAATATGAACCTCAATTATAATGATAATAAAGATGATGATTATAAAAATGATTATGACAATAATGATAATAATGATAATAATAACAATTATGATAATAATGATAATAATGATAAGGATAAAAATGATAACAATATTGGTTATTATAATAATGATAGTAATAATAAATGTTTAGATAATAATAATTTAAATGACGATGTAAATAATGACAACGACAACGACAACATAATTAAAATAACTAAGATAATAAGAAGAACAACGACAATACTGATAATGATATTAAAATAATAATGATAAAAATAATAATTATGCTGATAATGATGATCATAATAATGAGAATGATGATTATGATGATGATGATTAAAATGATGATGACGATGATAATGATGATGATAATAAAGATAATTATGATAATAATGATATGGATTATAATGATAATGATGATGATGATGTTGGTAACAATTACAATAATAATGATAATGATATTAATAATGATAATAATGATGATAATGTAAAACATGATATTAATGATAATAATAATAATTATAATTATGATAATGATATGGTAGTCATAAAAACAATGCTAATAATAATGTTGATAATAGCAATGATAATAAAAATAATAAAAATAGTTTCATTATTAAAATTAAAGAACAATTATTATAATAATAATAAAAATGATGATAATAAAAATAAGGATGATAATGAGAATGATGATGATGGTGATGATAATGACAATTATAATAATAATGTTGATTATAATAATGATAAGGAATATGATAATATTGATAATTATATTTATAATAATGAATGTTATTGATAATAATTAGAATGACGATGTAAATCATAATAATAACAACAAGAATAATAATAATAATGATTATAATAATGATAATGATAATGATAATGTTGATAGTGATAATAATGATGACGACAATGATAATGATGATAATAATGATGATGATGATTATGATAATATTGATGATGATGATGATGATGATTATAATGATGATAATGATGATGATAATGATGATAATGATTACGACGATGATGATAATGATGATAATGATGATAATAACGAAAATGATCATAATGATTATGATAATAATGATAATAATAATTATGATGATGATGATAGTAATGATGATAATGATAATGATGATAACAACGATACTAATGATAATGATAATAAGGATACTAATAGTAATAATAATAATTATGATAATAATAATGATGATGATGATGATAATAATATTGATGATGATGATGATGATAATTATCATGATTATAATGATAATGATGATGATTTTAATGATAAAGATGATGATAATAATAAAAATAGTAATGATGATAATGATAATGATAATGATGATAATGAGAATAATAATAATGTTAATTATGATGACGTCGATGATGATGATTATAATAAGAATCATAAAAATAATTGTGTTAATAATATTAATGTTAATAAAAATAATAGAAGTAACCATGATAACAATAAAAATATTAATTATAATAATAATAAAGATATTGTTATATATGATGATGATGATAAGGTTAATGATAAAAATGACAATGGTCATAATGATGATAATAATAACAATTATGATTAAAATGTTTATAATGATAATGATGAGGATGTTGATTATATTAATGATTATAATGATGATAATAAATATTTTGATAATAATAATTGAAATGACGATAAAAATAATGATAATGACAACGACAAAGATAATTATAATAACTAAGATAATAATAAAAACAATGACAATAATGATAGGGATAATAGAATGATAATAATGATGATAATGATTATGATGATGATAATGATGATAATAATAATAATTATTATGATAATTATAGTCATTATAATAATAAGATCGATAATTAAAATGAAAATGATAATAAAATTGATAATAATAATAATGATGATAATAACGATGATGATGAAAATGTATATAATAATGATGATAAAAATAATGATTATAATGATAATAATTAAGATAATGATAATGATAATGCTAATAATAATAATAAGAATAATAATATAAATGATAAAAATAACTGAAATGGTAATGATAAGGATGATTAGGATAATAATAATTATGACGATGATAATGACGATGAAAAAGATAATGATGATAATAATGATAATAATAATTAATGTTTTAATGATAATAATTAAAATAACAATGTAAATAACTATAACGACAACGACAATGATAATTATAATGACTAAGATAATTATAAAAACAATGATGATAATGATTATGATATTAAAATGATAATGTTAATAATAATAATTCTGATGATGATGATGATCATGATAATGATAATGATGATAATGATGATTTTAATAAAAGTGATGACGACGATGATGATGATGATGATGATAATAAAGATAATGATAATAATAGTGATATGGATAATGATAATAATGATGATGATAATGATGGTGATGATAATGACAATAATGATAACAATGTTGATTATAATGATGATAAGGATGATAATAATATTGGTAATTATAATTATAATAATAAATATTTTAATGATAATACTCAAAATGACGATGTAAATCATAATAATGACAACAACAATAATAATGATAATGATGATTATTATGATAATGATGATGATAATGTTGATGATAATAATAATGATGACGACAATGATAATGAGGATAATAATGATGATAACGTAATGATGATAATAAAACTGATAATGATGATTACGATGACGCTAATAAGGACGACAATCATAATGATGTTGATAATGATGATAATAATGATGTTAATAATAATGATATAAATAATAATGATAATAATAATGATAATAATGATGATAATAATAATGATGATGATAATAATAATAATAATAATGCTGACGACGAAAATACTAATGATGATAATAATGATAATAAATGAGAGCGGCGTTGGCTCAGTGTTAAGCGTGCTTGCTACTGATACAACGCTGTTCTAAGGGTCGTGGGTTCGATTCCCAGTGAGTGCAGATTTTTTCAGTAACTGTTTTTACCGGAAATGTTCCTATGTACCCCGGCTGTTTCGGGGCGGGTTTTTCCGTGGAATTTTCCTTCAGAGTAATTCCAGAGTTTTTTCCTTGCTTCACAGGTCTTAGGGCCTGGGTGTATGCAAAACAGTGTTAGGGCCTAATAGGTAAGGATTAGCCTGCCCAATGCCAGGCAGGGATCGCCGGCCTTACCGGCGAGGAGTGGCATCTGAAACATGGGGCTTCTCCATGGATGCTAATTAGCCTGGATCCGATGCTTTGGACCCAGGCTACACAGTGGTGAGTTGACCCGATGCACTTCCCCCCGGTGCAGAGAGTGTCAGCTTAACTGACAAGGTGTGTTACACCGGAGATACTTCCACTGTGCCCATGGTATGATTTGTATGGTATCAATTAAAAAGAGAGGATTTAATGGGTGTGGCAATACACCCCTACACATAGGTGGTGAGTGGATGGCCCCGGCGACTGGGCCAATAGGCTGTGCGGTAACCCGATATAAAAAAAAAAAAAAAAAAAAAATTATGATAATAAAATTGATAACGATATTAATAATAATGATGATAATGATGATAATAATAATAATAACGATGATGACAATAATAATAATGATAACAATGATGCTGATAATAATAATGTTAATAGTGATAATAATGATAATGATGATGATGAAAATGATAATGATGATGCTGATGTTGATGATGATAATATCAATGACGACATTGATTATGATAATAATAATTATGATATCGATGATGTTAATAATAAAGACGATGATGATGATCATAATGACGCTGACGACGACGACGATGATAATGATGTTGATAATAATGATAATGATGATAATGATTATGATATCGATGATGTTGATAATAAAGACGATGATGATGATTATAATGACGCTGACGACGACGACGATGATAATGATGTTGATAATGACGATAATGATGCTGATTATGATATTACTAATGAGGATATTAATAATAATATTGGTAATGATTATGATGATGATGATAGTAATAATAATAATGATAATGATGATAACAACGATAATAATGATAATGATGATAAGGATACTAAAAGTAATAATAATAAACATGATAACAATAATGATGAGGATGATGATGATAATATTGATAATGATAAAGATGATAACGATGATGATAATTGTAAAAATGGTAATGATGATAATAAGAATAATAATTATGATAATGAAAATGATAATAATGTTGATTATGATGACGTTAATGATGATGATTTTAATAAGAATCATGAAAATAATAATATTAATAATAATAATGTTAGTAAAAATAATATAAGTAATTATGATAATAATGAAAATAATAATCATAATAATAATGTAGATATTGTTATTTATGATGATGATAATGATAAAGATGAGGATGATAATGAAAATGACAATGATAATAATGATGATGATAATAACAATTATGATTAAAATGTTGATTATGATAATGATAAGGATGTTGATAATATTGGTGATTATAACAATAATAATGATACTAAATATTTTGATGATACTAATTAAAATGACGATGTAAATAATAATAATGACAACGACAACGATAATTTTAATAACTAAAATGATAATAAGAACAATAACAATAATGATAGGGATAATAAAATGATAATAATGATGATGATGATTATGATGATGATGATAATGATAACGATAATAATGATAATAATAATTACAGTGATTATGATAATAAAATTGATGATTATAATGATGATGATGATAATGATGATGATGATGATGACAATTATAATGATAATGATGATGATGATGATGATGATAATGATAATAATATGGATAATGATAATGATAAAAATAACGACGATAGTAATGGTGATGATGATTAAAATGATAATGATCATAAAATTTATAATGATGATAATGATGATGATAACAATGATGATAAAAATAATTATAATAATGATAATAAAAATGATGATTATGAGTATAATAATAATGATTATCATGATGATGATGGTAAAGACAATAATAAGGATAATAATAGTTATAATAATGATGATAATAATGATAATGATTATAATTATAACAATGATGATGTTAAAAATAATCATAAAAGTAATAATATTAATAATAATGATAATAATAATTATAAAGATATTTATAATCATTATAATAAGAATGATGATAGTAAAATGTTCATAATAATAATAGTTGTAATAATAATATACAAGTCATTATAATCATGATAAGAACAATAATTATAATGATAATTAAGATCATGATTATAAAAATAATGATAATAATAATGATGATGATGATGATGATGATGATAATGATAATGATAATTATAAAGATAATCATGATAATTATAATAAGAATGATAATAATGATAATGTTGATAATAATAACTGTGATAATTTTAATAATTGTGATACTAATAAAAAAGTTATTATGATAATAATAAAAACATTAATTATAATAGTAATAAAGATGAAGATTATGAAAATTATGATAGTTATAATGATAATGATAACGATAATGACAAATATTATGTTAAAGTTGATTATGATGATGATAAGGATGATGATAATATTGATGATTTTAATAATATTAATTATACTAAATCTTTTGATGATAATAAGTAAAATGACGATGTGAATAATGATAATGACATCGACAATAAAAATAAAAATGACTAAGATAATAATGAAATTGATGACAATAATGATAATGATAATAAAAATAATAATGATGATGATGGTGATTATGATAATGATGATGATGATGATGATAATAATAATGATAATGATACTGCTAATAATAATGATAATAATGATGAAGATGATCATGATGTTAATAATGATAAAGATAATTATGGCGATGATGATGAAGATGATGATGATGATGTTAAAGATGACGATAAAGATGAAGTTAATATTATTGGTGATAATGATATTAATAATGTTGATGATGATAATATTGCTTGCAATAATATAGATGATGATAATGTTGATAGGCACGACAGCAATTAATTTGACAGTAACAATGTAGATGATAATAATGATGATGATAATAATGCTGATTTTAACTATAATGGTGATGGTAAGGATGATGATGATAATGACGTTTATAATAATGATGATAATAATTATATTAATGTTGATGATGATGATGATAATGATTATGATAATAATTATATTGTTGATAATGATGATGATAATGTTAATCATAATGATGACTAAGATGTTAATATTGTTGATGATGATGATATTAATAAGGATCATAATGCTGAAATTGTTTGCGATGGTAAAAATGATGATCATGATGATAGGGACGGCAACAACCTTGACAACATCGATCATGACAACGATATTGACAAGAATGATTATAATGATGATAATAATCCTCATGATTAATGATTTCGACGATAGTGAAGATGACTAGGTATAAAAAAATGATAATGTCGATGACTTTAACAATCTTAATGACAATGAGAATGACCATTATGTGGATAATTGAAGTGATAATAACGATGATAATGATAATGACGATG